>NC_046231.1:16967782-17267898 GCF_009819885.2 Catharus ustulatus | reverse complement strand
CCTCAGGTCCCCAGGGATGAGACTTGTGGATAACCTGGATCCCAGGAACAACACATACCAACCTCTTACCTGGTAAAAATCCCACCAGACAACGCTTCAGGCCAGCAGCTGTTTCAGCACTCCCCTACAAGCAAATCCTTGCTGAACTCTCAGATTTTAGGTACAATATATTTCACTTTCTGTGCAATAAATAATCTGAGCCCACACAGCCGGGAAACCGGAGGCAAAGGCACTTTGTGAGATTCATCTCAGTGTTTGGTCTTCTGAAACTCAAAAGGTAGCTGTGAGCAGTGGAGGCAGCAGTAGGAAGGCAGGACAACCACAGGGTTTTAATGAGGACAGGAGAAAATTGTTCCTGAAACTCACAGTGCTGAGGCTTTGTGCTCTTTGGACCGGCTGCTGCTCGAGTTGGGGTTGAAAGCTGAGAGCTCGGGTCAGACCAGCCCCTGGCATCGGCAGGCCCCGGGAAGATGGGCTGCAGTCACCTCCCACATGGAACCAGGCAGCTTCTGAACAGCTCCATTATCAGCAGCTGGCACGGGCAGAGAGGCAGCATTATCCAGGGGAAAGCACCAGCCAGCCATGAGGCCCAGAGCTCTGGGACAAAAAGCTCAGGAAAACCGGGGTGCAAGCTCAGACACAGCATCTCTATCCCAGCTGTAATCCCCTCCTTCCGTGAGCAGGAGAATCCTCACTCGGACACAATGCTGAGACACCTCACAACAATTCCAGCTGCTCTGGAATTGCCACAGGCCTGAGGCCAAAGGCAGCTGCCCTGGCACAGCGATGGCTCCAGCTGGTGAGACAGACCCCGGGTACCTGAGTACAGAACTCCACTCTGACCCATCTCACCCAGACTTTGTTCAGCCTGCTGCCACAGCAGGGGGAGATCCTGCTGTTCCAGGAGCCGGGAGGAAGCACAAAGGAGGAGTTTCTTGGAGGCTGCTGCAGAAGGATGGACCAGGGAGGTGTTGGAGGGGGATCTCACACTCACCTTCCCTGCTCACTCCAAGTCACCCACGCAGATCTCAGCAAAGCTCTGTGGATGTCCAGGCTTCTCCCACTGCTGATAATCCAGGTGAGGCTGTGGAACCCAAACAGTGTCACCAGCTCCCCCAAAGGCAGAGCCTGGGGAGCTCAGGGAGGGGTCATTGTCCACAGAAGGAGGAGCAGCTGTATCCAACATTCACCTTCATCTCACCAAGGCCTAAAGCTCTCCTTCCTTGGGCAACTTCTCAGTCCCTCACACAACATCCCAGGAATATTTCTGGCTCTTCTGGGTCCAGAAAAGTTCTGTGAAGTCCTTGCTGTTGCCAGGGTAGGACAGCCCATACGGTGACTGCTCAAGGAAAAACACCCAAAAAGCTCAACAAGCTCAGCTACAGCTGTTTGGTTTCAGTGAAGGAAACAAGAAAATAAAGGCAGGTTATTCTCTTTATCAAGAGCCATCCTATGTGCACTTCTTAGCTTGGCTGGAAGCACAGTACAAACCCTCATGTTTCTCCATGTCCTGAAGTCTCTTTTGTGGAACAGAACAGAAACACAGAATAAAGTGAGTACAGAAGCCAGGCAACACAGGTGATGAAGGCAGCTCTCAGAACACCTGCAGGAAAATTGGTTTCAAGAAGGGCCCATTTGTTTGAAAGCTGAAGTCCAGGAGCTGTGCAGACAGTGGAGGCAGAGTCATGGAGCTCCAGCTGGTCCCTGCTGCCCTCCAGCCCACAGCCTGCAGGGCTTCACCCAGGACAGTGGGAGAACACAAACACAGCACATCCCTGCCTTTGGAGGCTGCCCTAAAACACACCTTAATGTACAGAAACCCCTCTAGAGCCTGGAGATGCCCCAGTGCTTTCCTCATTGCCTACATGAGGCAACCAGTGCAAGGAATTCCCTCACCAATGCAACTCCTTTGATGGCCACTGCAAGGACTCCTTCAGCCTTTTGAGGACTGGGGACAGAACACAGGCTTGGGGAGGGATGCAAGAACAGGACACACAGAGCTCAGCTGTCCTCCTCCTTTTCCTCCTCCTTCTGCTCCCTTCTAGGTGTTGGTTCCTCGAGCCTGGGGAGTGGTGGCAAACACCCTGCTCTGGAGTTCTGCACCTCTCACAGCATCCCCACATCACCAGCCAGCCAAAGCCTCCTTCAAAGAAAACACAAAGCACGCAGCTAAAAGATATTCACTTACAGTTTATTTTTGCCTGAAATTATTTCACATCTCTTTGTACACAGCTACAGAACAGTAGTAGTAAACCATTGGTAAAAGCAACAGTGCTAAGGAAAATGTTGGCATATTTTTTCTTCTTTTTTTTTTTTTTTTTTTTATTTCTTCTTCTTCCTTCCCATACTGCATCTTCATACAGTCTGGGATTTGAAAGGGGGAAAAAAAACCTGACACACTACATGAGTTAAGACTCAATTTCTGTTTCATTATTAAAAAAAAAAAGAAAAAAAAGAAAAAAGAGAAAAACAACATCATTTGGGATGGGGTTGTCTACATAGCAACAAACTTTAAAAAAGAAAACAACAAAAAAACCTGAACAAAAAAGCTTGGCTTTCCATTGAATAAGATTAAATATATATATATATTTATATAAAAAATTACATTGGCTGTATGTGAAACCTTGAGGTGGTGAAGAATAAAATAAAAGTGTTAAACAGAGGAAAAAACTTTTTGTTTTGTTTTTGTTTTTTTTTTAAATAAGCAGCTCTGTACAATGAAGGCTCATTATGAAAAAAAAAAAGTCAACAGCATAGTTATAAAAGAAACCACAATTTTTAAAAAATCATCCTCTAAGCAACTGTGGAATTTGAAAAATGTAGCAGTCACATTTACAGACAGGTCAGAGCTATCGGATCAGCAACACCGCGATTTCCTCAGTCTCCCCAGAGGAACATGCAGAACAATGCGTGCACAGAACAGGGCAGGAGGGGGACAGGACAGGGGAGGGAATGAGGGGAGGGGGAAAAACAAACAAACAGAAAAAAACCCAGAAAAAGCAGATGCACAAAGTGGAGGGAGAGCTTTTTTTTCTCTTTTTGAAATATCGGACGTAAACAGAAAACAACAGAGGCAACTTGTAAAATCTACAGTTTGCAAACACCCCACTGGCAAAACAAACGTCTTGTCCCCGTCTCCCGTGTTTAAACCTGACATGGCTTAGAAGACTAAAGAAAGTTTTCAGACTTTGGAAGGAATTGTGACTTTTATTAATCCCTGCACTCCCTCCCCCGACAACCCTTGATAAAGATTTTCCTTCCTATTTGATAACATTTGAGGCATTTTGAAATCAAAAAGACAACGCGATGAATGTTGACAAAGAGGGAGTATAATACAGTTTGCATTACTAAAAGGCAATTCTTCAAGGAGGACATTTCCTTAAAAAAAAATAATAATAACAACAAGACAGCAAACTAGTTTATACAGTACTATACGCAAAAAAAAGGGTAAAAGAATTAACAATTCATAAATAAAAGACAGGTCCCAGACCTGTTATTTGTGAACCATTTTCTTAAATAGGTGCATTATGTAAATCTTATGTACAACAAAATTACTTTGCATAACAACTGCAAGGACATGGGGGGAAGTGAAAATCATATTGGTTTTGGTTTTCTTCTCTTGAGATTTTTGAAGTTTGATTTTTCTGGAGCAAAACTGGTGAAACAAGAGTTCAGGCTGGCTGGGTGCCAGCCAAGGAAACCCAGGTAAGTAAGGACAAAGGAATTTTTTTTTTTCTCCACACGGCATAAAACACAAAGGCAAATAAAATCCACAAAGGTGTTTTTTTCCTCTTTATAATCCTCTTGCTGCTACAAAGTCCTTATTTTGTTTGTTTCCTTCCTTTTCAATTTAAATTATGTTGATTCTGAAATCACAAAGCTGAAAGAATCCGATGGGGTCCAGGCTCGCCCCGTCCTCCCAACACACACAAATCCACTCTGCTACCCCACAACTCCTGCCACCAAGTTCCCAGACTCACTGCTCTACAGGAATTGGCCAAAAAGTTATTTTCCGTTTTGTTTCAATCTGTCTGTTTTAAAAATCTTTTCCTTCTCATGAGAAGCAAAAGAGAAGAGTGGGAGGCAGGGAGAGTTCACCAGGCTTCGGTGTAGCGGACGTCCACCTCCTTCAGGTTGGGGAGTTTAGCCTGTGAGGGGAGGAAAGGTCAGAATTAACAATGTGTTCAGGGCTCAGTAAAAAGTTCCTGTCAGATCTCTGGTGTGGGATCATTCCCTGTACTTATCCAACAGAGCAGTGAGCAGGAATTGGAGGGGTGTGAAAGAAGATCCTGGGGAAGGAGAGCACCTCACCCTGCTGCTCATCATTGGCTGCCCAGGGTAGGGAAAGCCCAAAAAACTTTGTGTCCTGTGACTTCCTGTGTGACAGCAAGACTGGCACCTTTGCAGTTCTGAAGATCCTACTTGTATTTTGCATGTGGGCTCCCCAAAGAGGATGGAAGCAGCTCCCCTCCCCTTGGCAAGGGAAGCCCAGAGCCCCAGGGGTGCTGAGGATGACGGGCAGCCCAGCAGAGGTAAAGGGCAGACACAGCTTGCTGGCCTGGGAGCTCCTGTGTGGAAACAACACAGGACTTACTCAATTCAGAGGTCACATCCAAATCTGGGGGAGGGCTACAGGAAGGGACAAAGCACCTCCAGCAAACTGGGAGGATTGATCTGTCAACTGCAGAAGAGGAGTGACACCCTGGGCCCAGTGCTGAGCTCAGCGTTGAGCTGGGACAGGTGGGTATGGCCAAGGAACCCCATGATGCTGAGCCCTTGCAGACACACAGGACTAAGTCCCACCTGCTCTAAAACCCATGCACCAGCCACCAGGTCCAGATCAGACCCCGATCTTCATTTTTTATGCAAATGCTTAGCAAAACGTGTCCGTCCAACTTCCGCCATGAAGGCAGGGGACTCAAACTGCAGCAGAGAGAGACACACATTCCTTCTTCAGCCTCCACATGGCTGATTTTACCCTCCATGTCCTAGAACAATTCATGGAGCATTAGCAACTTTTGGTGTCTTTGTGGTCTCCCTTCCACAGCTCCACTGCTTTTGGCCATCTCATTCCTGGATCACCCCACATGAGGCTCTTTGTGCCACTCCTACTCCTCAATCCCCTTTCCATACTCTCTGACCATAATTACACAGCTAATTCTCTCAAAACAAATAAACATGTTTAATTAGGCCAGGGCATAATTGAGGACTTGGAAGTTTCTAGGAGTCATTATTACCTCACTCCTTGATTTATGTGCACGCATATTTTGATAAGAGCTATTCATAATCCTACAGACACTGCCAGCAAATAATTTTTCAGTTAGGCAATAATGACTTCAGTAGTGGGTGTTTATTTATTGTCTGGTTCAGCCTGCCTGGTACATATGTGGGTGTCTGTGTGTGTGCAAGCGTGTTTAGTGGAGTGGGGGATGGAGCTGAGAGGAAATGTCATCACTGGCTTGTGCCCCAAATGCTCTTGCAGACCAACGTGAGAAAGAGGAAAGATTTGTATCAAAAAAATGCTCTTTGAAGTCTGAGCTGCTCTTAACAAACCTACAACCATGTGCCCCAGGGAGAGAAACTACTACCTTTGAACAGACACAGAGCCCTAAAAAAAACGCCACCAAGAGAAATCTCAATGGAAAAGGTGAAAGGGTAAAAAGTGATGCCTGCCTGTTTTCTCAGCTTTTGTAATTCTCTTCAATCATCAGGACTTTGCTCACAGGCATTTCGCTGTTTGCCCTGGCAAGTCACTTTCTTGTATGGCTGCTAAGGACTATTAATGCCATACAGAGCAGAGGGAACCAGCCAGGAAAATGTGAGTTTCAGTAAGGAGTGAGTGGCAAAGGGGCTCAGAAGCAGGGGTGGGACTGGGGGAGCCTTTCAATAGATGGGATTTCAGAGCCCTGGGCCAAATACAGCATTGACCTTGATTGTCTGTAAATGCCTGGGGCCTGATACAAGCTCCATTGTGTGAACCCATCTGCAAGCCAGCTGTTAATTGCAACGACTTCTTTGCATATACAATTGTGACACAAGTTTTTAAAACTTGATCTTGAAAACTCCATGCAAGCAGCATTGCAGCTGAGTCCCTGGGGGAGCCCTGGCTCCACAGCCAGAACCAAAGATAGATGTTTGCAGTGAATTTTGAAAGCAGAGCAATTACAGGACTTGCTTCAAGTTCCAAACTCAACCCAAGGTTGTGACCTTTTAAGTAAACGTGGCTCAATCTGTTTCAACATCCAAGACAAGCAAATGTCAAGTTTCATCTTGAGTCCTTGGGTCTCTAAGGTGAGATTTTGGGAGATGCAACTCACACGGAATGAAGGCAAAGTGCACTTGAAGTCATGCAAACCACATATCTCAGGCAAGCTTTGAAACCACCTGGAGCTAAGTCCTGGCTCTTTACACCATTTTGCCTAAGTGGCTATAAACTCACAGTAAAACCAGACATTACATGTCAAATTTCAGAACTGGGCATCTGTGCAGACATTTCTGCTCAGAGACCAATTCCAGTCCTAGAGGTGTCAAGATAAATTTGCATCCTCCTTGATGCTTTCAGTTCTCCTTTTACATTCCAAATCAAAGCTCATGATACTGTTCACCCAAGCTACTTTTTGTCCTGTTAACAGTACAGGATATGGTGTGCTGGATTGTACCTGTCTCTGTATCCTCATCAGAAACAATCAATATGCTTCTACTTATGAAACTTTTACTGATAAAACCTTTACTGTTGATAACACAGGTAAAAAGATTGAGCTGCTGATTCTATCTCATACTTCTCTATTCAGTATATTAAATATTTCCTGGGTCCATCAAAGCCAGCAACCTCACAATGCTGCTTTCAGTAATTTTATCTACTAAATAATCCACTTCACCCTCTTCAGATAACTTTCATGCTACCCACTCCACAGGGTCAGTTCTCTTTGCCCTAGGCATCACCCACCATGCCCTTGCTACAGCTAATTCTCATCTTTAGAGGATGTAATTCACAAATACCTTGAGATCTTCATAGGTATCTGCTGAAAGTTTGGTGCTGTTCATATTTAAACTACACAGGCTCTTCATGGCTAGAAGAGAAAACACACAGATATTTATGATCATGCTGCATTTTCTTAAAATATCATGCTTACAGTAGGTCAAAGCATAAGCAAGACATGACTATGTGCAGCACTCCCAGGAAAAAGCTGAATAGTGTAAAATATAGAAATACAAATGGATAAACAGCTGTTTGGGCCCTCATCCAGGAAAATGTCCCTATTTAGGAAGGGCCATTAAGCATATGCTTAGGACTGCTGACTTCAAAGGAGTTCAGTCAACTTCTCATAATTGGTTTCCTGCACATTATTCTGAATAGTGCCCGTTCTCAGTGCTCTGCATGGCTCTTACAGGGGCCATGCTGATCTGGCAGTCCTCCCTCTCCCCCCCCATTCCCATTTTAGGCTCCAGTACTTAGCAGAATAGTTTCCTAAGATGAGCCATAACTACTGGCCTGTCTGGCACGTCTGCATAGGATCAAGCCTATTAAAGCAGCCCTCCAAACCCAACAGTGAGGTTTGCAATGCACTGCTGGGTGCAGGAGGGAGCTTCATTCTGGCACGTCGAGCAGCTCTCAGTGCTCAGGGAATCCTGAACGCCTTGCTCTGCCTTGCCTTGTTTAAACTAAGAACAGGGAGAGTTTCACCTCCCCAAAAATGAAGAAATAATAAATGCCAGAAGGAGTATGGAACTTGCTGCACACAGTTGCTGAACTGACTCAGAAGCTGCCAGATAGCTTTGCTGTCTTCCCCTCCTGCACCACAAATGCAGGTCCCACCCAGAGGGGATACCCAGAGGAAGAAATCTGGGAAGTCCCTGGGCAAAGAGTTACCACATGAGATGGGGACAGGTGCCATCAGTGCAGCCAGAGGCAAGATCTAGAGTATGGCTCAGGAGGACAAAGCCCACACGAGGCCACCCAGTGCCATCAGGCTCAGGTCACCACCCCACAGCCGGAGAGCTGCAGGACTGGGCAGGGAGGAGGGAAGATTAAACCCAAACACAGCCACAGCACTGTAGCACTGAGAGATCCATGCCTGAGCCCTGTGAACTCCTCAGAACCCCCAGAGTGTCCCCACAGTGTCACTCACAGCTCAGTGCCAGCAGCCCCGCGTCCGTCACCGGGGTCTCGCACAGGTTGAGCACTTGCAGCATGGTGAGGTGCTCGGACAGGAGCCGCAGCCCCGCGTCGCCAAACTGTGGGGCACAAACACAGCTGGGTCAGACAAGGCACCCACCCCTTGGGCAAGAACCTCAGGGCAAACAGAGCCACAGAAACGGGGCTTGAGTGAGCCCTCCATGAGCCCCATCGCTCACCACCATCACCAGCAGAGAAAGCAAATAGTTTAATCCCTGTCTCACAGACAGGGAACAGGGAAATTAAGTGACTTGTGTGCACTTAACCACAGGACATCACTTAATTAGAGTGGTGCCTTTGAAGCCTGGACTTGGCACTAGTGGGCTCCCACCCAGGCTATACACGATGGTTATGGCAGCCTCAGCCAGTTCCCAACCACATCACACACAAAAAGCACAATGCAAGTGGTATTAATTAGCTATTTTGGTCTCAAGAACAATGCACTATTGATTGGAAATTGTTCTATTGACCCACTTGGTTTCTGCTGTTTCTAAATTCTAGATTAATGGAAACCAGGATATCGCCAAATAAAATGGAATCTAAACAATTTTATATTTTTTTTTAAATAAAAAGAAACCCCACAGAAAAAGCAGGCTCTTTGTTCAGTGAAATCAGACTCATTTTGAGCAAGAAGCATGAAAGTTTTTCAAATGCAAAAGTTGCATTGTTAAGACAAATCTGGAGGAGATACAAACAGCCTTAAAACAAGTGAGCAATCAGTTTCTACTTCATATTCCCCATGCAAACAAAAGGGTATTTCTGGGATAAAAAGTAGTTAGGAAAACAAAACAAAATATTTACATGACACTTTGGTCAAAAAAATGCTGGTTTTTGTGGTTGCACTGACAATAATCGTATTTTCAGAGAGCACTGCAAATAGGTGCTAACAGAAAATGGGGAAAACCTATTCAGTGGAGAACCTCAGACAGCAAAACCAGCAGGGAAATACAGAAGTAAAATTTAATTTTAGAAGTTCCTTCAATCAACAGCAGAATAATTTATTCAGTTAACTTGGGTCTTTTTTGTGCTTACAAAATAATCAGATTTTTTATATAATTTCCTTCTGCTTATTCATTATCTTTCTTTTTGTTGCTGTTGGGTTGATCAGGTTTCAAGCAATTCACTTCCTAAATTGCACAGAATCTGTGCTTTGCTTGACCACATGAACTGCAAAGCATAATTTTTTCATCCCAACTGGGTGAAAGTAGAAGTGTTTCCCAGATGAACAACAGCACAGGTTCTACTCAGTACACAGCAGCAACTATGCACAACTGGAACATTCAACCCTAGACAGCAGCAACCATTTCATTGTAAAAATATAAAACAAAAATTAAAAATAGGAGGAAAAAAAAAGGGGTGAAGAGAAAAAAATCAGCTGGCAAGATGAGCTAAACCACAGGAAGGCCCTGTAAAAATAGCAGGAGGACAAAGTCATCTAAGCAAGACTCTTCACACACTCTTCCTGTGCTGATGTGGTGTGGAATTTCGGAATTAGTCAGCACTGGTTCCTGCTCTGAGTCTCAGGCTGCAGAGCACTTACCTGAGTTGACCACAGGTTCAGCTGCTTGAGGGAAGGCAGTTTGATGAGGTGCTCAGCACAAGCACTTGTCACATTGGTGAAGGCCAGGCTGAGGTTTTCCAGATTGCCAAAAGACCCCGAGCTCAGCAGGCGGGCCAGGTCTGCATCCTGCAAGCAGACAGAGATTGGTAAGGGAGATTGAGGATGCCCAGCCTGGAAGCGTGCGGTGTCACCGATACTGGGAACCAGAGCGAGTTGCACAACTGCTCCACTTGTTTACAGTAACACACAACCACACAGAGCAGTTTCTGTTTGTTTGGCAAGCAGCTGGGCTCTTGTGGCAGTGTTGCTTCACACACCCTGGGAAAAATTTGTCCAAACATTAGGACAAAAATGTCCTTTGCGTGTGTATCCTTATGAGACACAAAGGCTTCATTCAGTGTCAGACCAAATACTGAAGATGGGTCTTTAAACATCATGAAGATTTAACCACGAGGTCCAGGTCCCATCTGTGCTCAGCACCATTATCTAGTCTCAGTGAAGTTAGTCTGGGTTTGAACCAGGCTTAAATGCAATAGTGCTGGGTCTCTTTGAGACTTCCATGACTAAAATCCAGAACTGGACATTGTGAAGCTTGCCTTTGTAATGCCAAACTCTGTCTCTAGAGCTGCCATTCCAAATCTGAGCAGCACTATAAATGTAACAGCCTGCTTGCTGGTGTTGGAAACTGCTGCACAAACCCAAGAGCAGAAATGTGCCCTTAGTTGTGTGAACTCCAGTTGTGTTGACAGAACAAGTGGAATGGCTCCCCACTCAACTGTCCAAACCACTGTGCCACATGGCAAACATAAATCAATGTTTAAATACGGAAAGACAAAGCTTGTTTTTCTATTGACATGATTAACTTACTGTGGACTTGGATGGCAGTGTTAACCTTGTGGGGCCACCTTTCCTTTGCTGTAAAAGAGAAGATATTTTGGTCAAATAAGCTGCCATTCCACATTTGAGACTCACTGAAGTACAGCAAACCCTGCTCCCATTTCAAAGCCTGCTGCCAGCCCTTCCACTTCATCCCTGCTTTCCCTGCACTGAGTGTGCCTGTTGCTCCCCAGGGGATACCCACTAACCACAGCTCAGTGGGTCTTCATGTCATTTGCTTCAGCCTGCTAGCATTTGGCTACTTTCACTTCAGAAGAAACAGCTTTAAAATGCTGGGCGACGTGAGCAAAGCGGTTAAGACGGCGCAGCTGATAAAATCATTTGCTTGACTTCAAAAAAACCATCTACTTTTCAGGCTGGGAGAAGGGGTTAAAGACAAATACAAATGTGAAAGGGGGAAGAGGAAGTTTGTGGGTATGTTTGCAGAGGTGAGAAAGTACTAATGTGAGCAGGTCCATTTTAAATCTGTAGGTCCTCTCTTTAAAATCAGGAAGAATCTTTTTTCTATAGGCTCTAGCTGTGAGAACTAGACCTAAAGACCATCTCAGTGAAATGCTGTGAATGCCAGAGCATTCAGAAATGCTGGCCAGCACCAGAACCATTTGCTACTCATATGTCAAAAGGTGGCAGAATTTGACAAGCTGACTTGTAAGATCTTGAGACAGCAGGGTTTCACCTTTATTCCTTCACACAGATCCTAAGCAGGTTATTGAATATCATTCATAAACATAGTATGGGATTAGTCACATCAGTAAATATCACACAGTATATATATTCACAGCAAAATCCTCTGAGGACTGCTCCCATCCTGTTGTTAACTGGGAATTTCACACCCGGCTTGTCTTTCTTTTGTACCTCCATTTGTGGAGAGCACAGAGCCCAGTGTGCTATGGCAATGTGTGCAGGGTGACATACCAGCTCCTTTAACTCCCTCTGCCTCTCACACAGCTGTTCATACATTCTCTTTCCCACGTCTGTGCTTTCCAGGGTGGAGATGATCTGGAGCTGGGTGTCATTATTGTCAATGATGTTGTATTCCAGCATCAAACACAAAATCTAGCAGCAGAACAAAAGGAGAGTGGTCAGTGCAGGGCTTTTATTCAATTTCTTTCAAATATCCTAATTACCCTGGATAGTGGTTTAAATTCCTGGGTAATTTTTTAGAGCATGTATTATGGAGGTTAGATTAGAGGATATCATAGCAATATTTATGGCCCTTCCAACACATGAAATTATTTTTTTATTTGTAAAGAATGAAGTGTAATCTCCAAAAGCCAGCCTGTCTATCCTGCCTCCCATTAATTCTTTCTGAGTGAGAGGTGCAATTATTTGCACCAGACCTGGGAGATGGCTCCATGGCACAGCCCTCTCCAGAACAGGTACAATCAATCCAGCATTTCCCAGATCCATGGGCTGGGCTGGGCATTGGCAGAGCTGGGACACTGCACACCAGCAGCAGCAGAGCCAGGCAGCTCCTCAAGGGCTGGATTTCCCCATCCCTAAGTGCTGGGGTTTCTGTGCAAGCAGAACACGTGTGAGGTGCACCCAGTCCACGAGGCAGGATGGGTAAAGGGCAGAGAGGCTCCAAGAGAGGATGCTGAGAGCTCACTGTGTGGCCAGGACATCCCCCAGCTCACTGGGAACACACCCAGCTCACCCTGGGGAAGGGACTGCCAGGAGCAAGTCACATCCAAGGGATGATTCCAGTGGGTCACACAGATTTAGGACACAAGCTGCCCCTCCATGCTGCCTCTCCTTTTCAGCTATGTATCATGCCATTGCAATTAAAATGCAAAGCTTTTATTCCCTCCACAATTTCAATTATTTTTAATGAAGAAAAAAAAAATCCAGCAATATTATATTCAAATGCATGCAGCATGCTCCTTTATTTACTGGATTAAATTAGCATGCACAAATCTAAGTCAATGAAAAACTGTAACTCCTTCCATCTATTTATCCATTCTCTTTCTGCTGATAATGACATTTATCAAGAAACTTCTCTTGAAACCCAGAAAAATACGTATAATCTATTAGCACAACAAAAACAACAAAACATAAGCATAAAAAATGTGCATTAATGCAAGCAAATAAGGTTTTATAAAAGGCTCTTCCTGTGCATTGCTCATCTTGCAGGTGGCAAGACAAGATTGATTTCATCATGGAAAAGCCTTGTGGTTGTGATTCTCACCACAGCCTACATCACCATGGCCATTTATTTCCCATCCTAACCTCTCCAGCTGCATTACAGAAAATGATCTCTTTCTCCAAAAATTCAAGCATCCACCTTCCATTTAATTCACACTCATATCTACAGAACATCAATATTCTGTTCCCCTTAATTCAGAGAAACACAACCACCCACTGCTGGTGTGTGACATAACACAAACCTGACCCCTGCTAGAGCCAGTTCTGGGGCAGGCAGTGTGAACCTGAACACTGCTCATAAACCTCTAAGACCACATGTTTTTAGGGCTTACCTCTACCATTGTCTGGTTACCCCTCAAAGCCAGCAGCATGCAAGGCCCTAATTTATTTTCAGCCAGTGAAAGCAGGAACTTCTTTGTTTTATAGCAGGATCCCATCAAAATATGAACCTGTTCAAGAAACAGAGGTAAAATTAGGTGTGTAGGCCTAAGAAACACATATACCTCTGGAAGGGCTGTTGTTAAGCAGTCAAAAAGTGTTAAGTATTTGCAATAAACCTAAAGGAATGAAGGCTCTCTTTACAGTTGGGGTTGCAGTGTCTCAACAGCTTTACTCTGAATGGAAGTGAATTTTCGAAGGTGGTGATGCCCAGTGAGATCTGAGAGAGTGGGAAGTTTGTCTCCATAAAGGAGCCCAGCTGACAGCCTGATAAAGGCTCCCCAGGAAACATCAGAGCAGCTGTGCAACTGCCCCCATTCCCAGTAACCTGATGAGCCCAGCCCCAGGGAAACCACAAGGGATTTTGCTTTCGCATCTGTTTGCGCTTTGGTTTCTCTGGAAATGGCAGCTGGGGAGCAGGGGCTGTGTGGGCTGGGTGTTTAGGTAAAAGGCAGTGCTGCTGGCAACCTGCTGGCCTTGCTTAAGGGGTGGTGACAGACAAAATCACCTGTTCAGGATGAACACAGGATCTGACTGGGGAAGAAGGACTGCTTTAAGAAAATGTGGCAGTCCTGAGCACTAAGTCAGAGATGGTTTCATGGGTTTTCATGCTCTTGGGCCACTACCCTGCTTTCTCTTTTGTTCAGTTTTCCCTGAAAGGAAAGAACTACTGAGAACATCCTCTGAGTGACATTCCTTCGAGTCCTTGAGCTGACAAAATTGCTCTGCAGATTCCAGAAAGCACCATGTGATATCACATAGTAATGCCATAGCAGAAATGCAAAGCCACTTGTACAAATCAAGTATGTCTCTTCTCAGAAAAGAAGTTGGTCATAATATTTCCAATGTAAAATCCTTAGAGATTAAATGCAGGGAAGTCTGGGTTCCTAGAAGAAAGTCTTATTTCATAGCCCAGATGGCTGATTCACCATTTGCTGCAGAGCACTATGTGAGAATTTGCATTTTGCAAATTCCTAGGCAGGAAGAGCTCCATTATGTGGACTCAACATCAGCACTACCCTGCAATAACCTTGTAAATACATTCTGTGGCATCCTGGCTCATGGCATTGCCTGCACTATGTTCAATACTGCTGAAAATATCACAACCATGCCATGATGAGGTCAATTCTATATGAATCATGGCTTAATTATCAGCAAGCTCTTTAGAAAAACAGATTTTTTTTTCCTTAAGCATCCATCAGCTCAGGTGGCCTTTAAAAATGTGAACCTCCAATCCAAAAGGGATTTAATTTCATGCAGTTTTCATTAAGTTTTTTTAGAGGTTTTCTTGAGCAATGGAAAATACTGACACTGACAGTAAAGTAATATTAGGTGCATCTCAGAACAGGGTGTTTTTCCAACTTTATGGTTAGTCGTTAGCAGCTTTTAAAGTATTTATCAACATCCTTGCAAAGGGCACAGAACTGCATATTAATGTGTGTTAGCATTGTGCCTTCTCATGCACACCATCTCCTAATGCTCATAAATATCTTCAACCACAATGGCTCTCAGGAGAAATTATAGAGTTCTGAAGAAATTTTCTTTTCAAAGATAAAAGACAGATGAACAGTGAAGAGGGGTGAAACCTTTTGTAAACACTCTTCTTCCATTATCAGTTTCAGAGGTATCTGATCCATCTGAATTTAAAGGAATAGACAGACATCTATGTTCTTTAGGTCCCAAAACGTTCAGCATGTGAGAGATGCACAAAGTGTAGAAAGTCACCTATGTACCCAAAGTCAACTTCAACAAATGTTTTCCCCCCTACCAGGGAAAGACATTATCATCATTTCTATCTTACTTGGTATATGGAGAATTAATACAGAGAGACCTACGTGACTTGACCCAGGCTGCACAGGAAGACAGTGCTTAAATCACATCACTGATTAAAACCTGTTATTTTCTGTCTAGCCCTTGTCAGAATTACAAAAGTAATTTCTGGAAATGGAATGCTGGTTCCTAATTACACCTCTTCACAACAATGTAATTGGGCAGAGAAACTGATAACACCTTTTTATATCTATCCATCCATCCCTTGATTAAGCCAATGTAACTGTTGGTTTTAAATTCCAGGGTAGCCTAAAAATGTAAACGATAGGTGTGGATGTGCAGTCTTCAAGTATTGCATGTTCCCTGAGAGAGTTTTTTATACAGATAGACAAAGACAGGTATTTACAAATATGGGAATACATACATATGCACAAGTATGGTTCGTGTATTACACTACCAGTGAGAAAACATGCCAAGGTTCAAAAGGAGAACAGTAATCTGCTAATCAAACTGTGACTGCAAGGGAGGTCAATGGATTTGGTGGCAGAAATATCTGTGTTTTCTGGTGAACACTCTTAGTCAACAAAACTGTGATTTTGTTAACAAAAACAAGTAAATCTTGTTACTGCTGACCAGAAGTAGAGAAGTTTCTAAACTCACATTGCTGCAGACACCTACCATACTGGCAAAGAGCTCTCCATCATCATCACAGGCCACTCCCCCAGGGCTGTAGAGCTGGAACCAGCCGTCTTTGCCAGCCCTCACACTCAGCAAACACGAGTGGACCTGCCAAGAAGGGAACACATTGGGAAGGTTACAGTTCCTGCCAATAACCACCAGCATCCCCCACACCAGGCCAAAAGGAACTGCAAAGCCAGGACAGCTGGAAATTTCATGGTTAATATTCCAATCTAAGAGCTGCAGGCCACTCCCAGAATCCAGATTTTCAGTATAACCAAGAGGGAAGCTGCATCATCCCTTACTGCATGGCCCTTTTCATTCCCTTTACACAAATCAAACACAAAATGGCTCTAACCCAGAACAGCTCCTTTCACTTGGAAAAAAAAAACCATCACCAAAAAACCAGACAAAAAACCCCCACAAATTTCCCAGCTTCTGTCATTTTCCCCCTGTCCTCTCAGCATGTATATACATCTGATGTGATCTGCATACCAAATGTGGTGGCTGATGGCTTGCTCATTCCAATAATTAAAAATTATTACTCCTGCTCTAATAAAATTTGACCAGAGTCAGGGTGAAGGAAATCCACAGGGAAAACTCAACAGGGATACATAACACGGAAGCTGCACTGGAGAACTGGCACCAGTGAGCAACCATTAGTCTAAATTTGGCCCACTGTAGAGATTACTATATTTAGTCCCAAAATTTAATAGAGAAGTCATAATTAAGCTTTATTTTTTCCTTTTCTTTTTTTCCCTTCACTTGAATAAACAAACATTCCACTTCAATTTTTGAGGTGTGTTTGTGTGGGGGAGGTAAATTCTTTGCTTTGGGCACAGAATGCTAGTGGTAGATGAAATCCTGGTGCTGTTCTAGGACAATAAGGTCTCTTCTGACAAGGGTAACTACTGCCAACAAGAGCTAAATCCATGAAAATGAGGAGTTCTGGGCAGTGATGATACAGCTTCACCCACAGTTTGAGGGAGATTTCTTGCCTTTACGCCAAAAGCAAAAATCAGTGTGGATGAGAGGTTCCCTCTGACTCAGCCAAAGCTGCTGATGCTGAGCAGGCTCTGAGTGCAGCTCTGAGGCAGCAGCACCACGAGGCTGCAGCAACACTCTCACCCCAGTCCCACACCTCCCACCCCCTTTCTGCTGCCAATTCATGAGAACTACGGTCATTTGCACACAACATAGCTGAAACACAGCTACATAAAACCTGTTCTTTTGTAAGCTGGGTGGATCCATGGATTTTGCTTCCATTTTTTTTGTATGGAAGATAAAAGCTCTCAGTGATCCTACAGAGGGGGAAAATCTTGCTGGTTGCAGTTTACTGCAGAACAAGGACATCAATTGATGCCAGATAAGGAGGTGACAACACATAAACTTTACACATAAACCACCCTGAGTGGCTACTACTCCTTAGAGACTTAGGTAGAGTAAAACCACACTGTGTTTTGGAACAAACTACTTAAGGAGAGATCTGAACAAGTGCAGTTGCAATCCCTCCAACTAATACTCTGTGTAAACTGCCAACAAACTCACTTCTTGCCTCGGGTCTTCTGCAAATCTCTGAATCACATATTTCAGCTCCCTGAAAAAAATAAGAGTAAGAAGGACAAGAATAAGCAGTTGCTGTGTGCAGTATCCACTCAAGAATCACATTTATTTTGAATAACACTTAAAATTTTTAATCTATATATATATATGTTAATGCACTTTGGAGAGAAATAAGTTTAATTCCTTCCACAGAAAGGAAATATGATGCCTAATAGTGATTACACTAAGGACAGTGTCTGGTCACAATAGTCTAGAAAATGTTTCAGAGATGTACACTGACAACCTCCTTTGTAAATTCTATCAGCACCCAGTGGCTTTAGTCCTTGGTCTCCTGCTAGCACAATAAATTACAAAGAAAACTTTTTATTGCTAACAGAACATGCCTACAGCCCTTCACAGATAAAAGCCATTAGAGACACAATACTGAATAATGCATCATTGCTACTATTGACTAGTACAAGTATTTATTCAATAAAACAAAGGAGTCCCAGAAACTTACTTTGTGAATTTCTCATGTGCGAGAGCCCTGAAATTTAAAACAGAAAACAGAAGAGTATGAGGATCTGAGAGAAATGAGAGATGGAAAAAAAAAAGCCCAAAAAACCAAACAAGCACTTTTCAGTTCTTTCCAGATAATAAAAGGACTTGCTAAGCAACTGCAGCACATAAGACAAAAAAAAAAAAAATTCAAAAAATCAGATAAAGCCTCTTTCATTAACCTAGAGGGAAAATTACTTGGACAAAATCTTGTAGCTTTTCTTGAGCCTGTCTCAGACAAGGCTTTGACTAACATCAGTGGGAGCTTTGGGTAAGAAGAAAGTAAAGGACTTACAATACCATTATGTAATTACAAACAGAGTTTTGCCTACCTCCAAGAGCCAGGTGTATTCTTTAATTGCAATGTAATTAGGATATGGTCGCAGCTAATTAGCCTCATACATCAGTAAAGCAATTAATGGTCATTTTGGGAAGTGCCTTACATCATGGTATGGTTTACAGCTCCCCCAAGACTCACGTTTGACTTAGGTAATGATGTCTCTGTTACCTATCTCCAAGCCCTCACTGTAGCCCAGGTAACCTGGCATGGAGGATTAGACCTCTGTGATTCAAGACATCAGGTCATTAGGGGATGTGATAAGCCAGCAAATTGTACAATTACAGGTTGTAATTTTTGTCCGTGGAGGTCTGCACTTTATAAACACCACTGTTCATTAATAGGTTTCCGAGGGAGCTCGGCTGATCCGTAGGGCAGCTTCTTCATTTAATGCAAAATACAAATGACAGGAGTCTCTGTGACGCCAGTAAATCATCCTCCTCCACTCAATTTCTCACTTTGCTCTCCTCCTCACCAGCTTTCCTTCCCTTCCTGTCTGCCTGTCTCTAGTTAACCAGATTTCTTTTCAGGATCATCTGAGAGAAATGGGGAAGGAAGCTGAATATGGGGAGGTCTTCACATCCCTCTGCATCAGTCAAAATCAACTTCAGTTTCTAAATCAATACTAGAGGCACAAAGCTCCTATTGCCATCACTTTTTACTTGACGTATATTTCACCATAAAAAAGCCAGTAACAAGAACAAGCCAGTAAATAGTAAGACAGTGCAGACTCACTCCTTGGGAAACGGGATAGGTTGAAGCAAGCTGGCCAGGGCTGGTCTCCAGTCATCATAGTCTGACCTGCAAAATGAACATTTTGTTAATAGGTTACCAGGTTTTAATTATGCTCTGCCAACAGTTAGTTAAAGGAGTTAAAAGCTTTTTACTGTGGGCACCAACAACCTTTCTGGTTTACTGAAGCACTCTCAAAATCTACAGTGACATTTCCCTTTCCATTTTCAGCATACTCTCCATTGAGGCACAATAAATCTGGTATTTACAGCGACCTCCAGAGAGGCCTTCTTTATGTCAACTTAAAGACATTTGCTGTTTATGAAACCTGTTGACATTTAATCACTAAGCAATACTTTCATCTAAGCTGGTAGAGCAATTACCAGGCCACTGCTATTTAAAGCTCTTCTCTACATTTAACTGGAAATTTTCTTTGCTCTAAGACATAAGCCCATGTGTAAAAACAAAGATACTCCCAAATCCATTTCTGACACAAAACCCACCAGCCAGACCCGGCTCTCAGTACCAATAGTAACAGTGAGTACACACAGAAATGAATCTCACATGGACTGAAACACCTGGGGATGTCTGTAGAAATAACATAGAAGAGCCTGCCACCTCCTCTTAGTGCTGCTACCTTTTGGATTTCAGTGTTAAAAACCAGAGTATTGGCTGCAGCTTACTGGAAACTTGGCACAGAAGTGTGGTGTGTCTTTGGGAAGGAACGAAGTGTAACGTTCTCAAATGGACAGTATCTACTGATAGCATTACAGACAGACAACATATGCACAGGAACTGTTCCAAAAGAATGCAATTTTGCAAAGGGAAATTTCTAGCTCAGAGAAACTGAAGATTGATGCATTTCCAAAAGCCTCGTCCATCTTTGGAACCACATAAACCAGAAATGTCCATAAACTAGTACCACACATGATGTTGCACTATCCACAGAAAAAAAAATAAATTAATGCATGAGCAGGGTACTCTTAAGTAGCAACCCGCAGAGAAGTTTTACTTGATATACAAATCAACCAGGGAAGCAGTTATCACTTGCCCAAGAGCAGTATGAGCTCAGGTTACACAAATGTGTGATATGTCATGCAAGCAACCAACCCATGAGGACCACTGTGACCTGAAAGCAGTTTAGTGTAGTAAAAACCAGAAGAGTACATGTGAAATTACAGTAATCAAGAAAAGAAACCTTGTGCCCATGCCAGCTGTGCTAGAAGCCAGAGAACCTAATTGTCTCTCCCATGAGAAATTCTGTTCTCAGGTCTGAACTAGGGGCAATTCTGAGACAAAGGGCGCCTCACAAACCTGAAGTGAGTCAGCGGCAGCAACAGCACTTTGTGATCACCTATTCATAAGGTTCTTTCCAGAGACAAAAAGTCCCTCACCTGCTTAGCCACTGAACAAATAAGGAAGATGATCAACTCTGTTTAATGTCTCAGAACAGCAAGACATGAAGCAGGACTTCATTACAGGGGTTGTTTTTCCATTTAGTCAGTGCAAAGTGAGTATCATGACACACCTGAGGATGGGGCTTGTCATATAAACTGACAGGCAAGGCAAGGAAACCTCTGACACAGCATCTCTAAGATGAGCTTTCTGGGTTTAAAGCTTTGATTAATTAAACCTATCTACCAGATTATTCATTGTTTCTGACCTACAGACACATTGAATGGGTCAGTGAGACAGAACTCTGGCCTGTGTTCAGGTTCAGCTGAAGTCTCTTGTTTAAATACCAGGTCTCTGTAGGAGAGAGCTGATGCAACCTATCTATAGCTGCAGCCCTGAGAAGTGCCACAGGTCTCGCCACATTTGTCAGGTGTGAGAACACGGTCCTGACATTTTATTTTATTTAAATATGCATACCCTCTAGAAATTCCTAGCTGATTTTATTCTAAAACCAACACATTTTTATTGGTAGATACAAACAACTCTAAAAGCAGATTTTTGAGCACAGGAGACTCGGAAGTCAAAATGCTGAGTTAGAAAATTCTGAGGTGTTAAAGGTGTTTCATATCACATAAGATATAGCGCCTACAAATCTTTTCTAACAGAAGGTTAAAAACTGAGACCCACTTTGAGGCTTAGCTCCTGTGAAAGACATCTCAGGCTAAGTGTTACACCACTGAAGTTTCTTCTTGAGCAATCTGGAGAGTTGTGATTACTAATAATATGAACCAATCAATTTTTCATGGCTGAGCTTCAAAGGAAATTGCAAGAGTAAGAAAAAAGTTGTTTTGTAATAGAATGAAACTGCAGACAGAATGGGACAGTATCACTCTGACTTTTCTCAAAGCTGGGGAGCAGGGCAGGTCTGAGAGAGGGCAATGAAAATAAATCAGCCTGCTTCCCCAGGAGGAGAAGGAAGAAAGAAAGGAAGGAAACCTATTCAATCTCCTATTGAAATATATAAATTTGGTCACGTAAATGGGACCTGAACATAAAATCTGCACAGCCTGTAATCCCTTCAATCTGAGCTAGGAAACATGAAACAAACACAGCACAAGAATAAAACTAAACTACTTATTAAAAGCCTACGGTGTTTCTCTTCCTCCCACCTAGTCCCTTTTCAACAACATTTTCCTTCTGTCTATGCTCATCTCATCTGCACTCTTCTTTCATTTCAGACAGTTGCCTTTTTCCTTTTTTTTTTTTTTCCTCAGCCCATTCAAAGCTCCAACACAAGACAGAAGTGTTTGAAGCAGGGAAAGAAAGGGAGATGGATTAGTTCTGGCTGCAGTTAACAACCACTGCAATGAGCCAGACAAAGAGGCTGGGCCAGCAGAAGGAGGGAGCCCAGAGCTGCAGGGAGATCCTGGGACAGCGCCTGTGACAAACTCCCTTCCCAGCTCTTCAAAGGGCGCTGGGCTCAACACTCACCACACAGCTCAAATCCCAGACTGGTTGTACAAAAGGGGGAGAACAATTCCCTGGCTCTGGTTTTTGCAGGATTTGCAATTCTAGGTGAGCAGCAGGGCAGCCAGGCTGCAGTCTGAGCTGCGGGTTCCGTGGGGGTCGCGGAGCCAGCTGGTGACAGATCAGAGCCATCACCTGCCACTGCACACAGCCCCACCCCAAACCTGTCCTAGGGGCCTGGCCAGGGCACAGAACAATCATATTAATTAAATAATCCCTGACTGCAGTGACTTTGCCTCGGGGCCATCATCGCTTTTGGCCTGCCAACATAATACATTTTCCTTCCCTGGGATCACCTTTCACCAAAATGAAAACCTGCCCGCATGTCATGTGCGGCACAAACAATCCAAAACACACGAGCAGCCCAGGGCAACCTCGATAAACATGACATAGGATAATCCACTTGGGATATTCAGAGCATGCCACTGACCTATTGGGGAATGCAGAGCAGCCAGGGGAAGCTCCAGAGGGTGCTTGTGTTTGGAGAGCTGTGGCTCTCATCTCGGAGACACCGCAAGCCCCAAGTCCTTGGGCTTTGGAGGATAATGAAGAGACAAGAGCAACTACTTGGAAGCAGCTTGTTCTCCAGGCTGAGCAGATTGACAAGGTTATCTGTTGTCAGATAATATGACCATAACCCCAGACTTGTACCTGATCCCTTCTTCCCCAGGCTCCAGGTTCAACTCCCTGAATCGTATGATGTAAGGCTTAGCTCAGGGTGCCAGGACAGGATGAGAAAAAGCCTCATCAGAGCCCTTGTCAATACAAGGCACAAAACCTGCTATGTGCAAAACAGTGAGGTGCCTTTTCATGCTCAGCCTTCTTTTGAGACAGGCTTGTTTGGCTTTTTCAAAAGAAGAAAATTAAGCACCACTGAAAGACCCTAGAAAGGTTCTGGCCTGACTGCTGAGAAGAGAAATGGGTTCCACTGCTCACAGTTGGCATGGAAGCATCAGGAAACAGCAACACAAGCTTGCCCAAAGCAGGTTGTGACACTGGCCCCAGAGAGGGGTACAAGTGTCTGGACATCTGGACAGACCCTTGCCACTACAGGCAGCCATGGAAACAAAGAATAACACAGACAAAGGGCAACAGTTTATGGTACAACACCAACAGAGCTTCCCCAAGAGGGGTCTGCTCTCACAACCAGCTGACCTTGCTATTTGGTGACCCAGATTTCACTGCAGAGAGAGTTTAAGTGTCTCCCCACCCTCTGGAACCAGTGGGGTGGTTCAGGTGAAAGAAAACTTTGAAGTTCTCCAGCCTAAGGAGTGAGCACATGGCTCCTTCTACTGCAACTTTCTCTAACCATGGTTGTCCTGTTCAAGCACAAAGTTGGCTGTACAAGACATTCCCAAATGCATGGAAACATTAACATGCAAGTAGGAGCTGGGCAACGCTGAGCTGCTCTCAGAGCCTCTAATTTAATATGATCAGCAGAACTTTTTCAATGAACTTACTGCATTTTCTACACACCAGTTTAAGACTCGTAGCATTCAGGAGGCATTGGTTGATGTCAGTAACACTATCAGAGTCCAGAGTGAGTTACAGAATATTGACACAGAAGTTTGATCCACTTTAGGGTGCAGGACCAAAATACTATGCTACCCTAGAGACTGTGTCTCCTTTAAAATCTGCCCAGACTTTGGGACATCTGCCAACATCTTTAAAATCATGATTTTCTATTTTCCTTTAGTAGGCAATAGTTGGGTTTTGTTACTCAACAACATTAGAAAAAGGGTCAAAGATGTTCTAGGTGCTGAAAGAGCCCCACAGACAAACTTTCTAAACTGCACTTTGAGCTTTCTGTGCAAAAAGTGAAGTATTACAATGATCGGTAAATAACACCTTCATCCATATTACAAGTCAGTGTTTCCCCCAAAAAGTAAGCACTGTGTAAGAGTTAGGTGAACAATAAGATGTCCTCTGTTGAAGGTACTGTTGAGAATTTTTATTTGCTAGACTTCCAATAATTAAAATTTGCCTAAATAAATTACTCCCTGCTGCCCTAAGTTAATTATGTAAAAAAGATATCATCGCTGGTGACTCTCTTGTTTTGATGATGATACTGAGTCAAACACCTAAAAGAACAATCAAACTCAATGCTAAGCAACTTATTTATGTTTGGCTTACCACTGTTATAAATAAGAACATTATTTCACTGAATTCCTGCTGAGAGCTCAGCTCCTGGATAGCAGTTGTTTTATAATTAATGTTTTCTTCCTACTGGCATGTTCTTCCATTCTCTTTCTTCATGTTCTCAGATTCTCAAAGTACAGTAATAGTATTTCATGCAACAGAAACCCTTTGTTCAAGAAGAGTTAGAGCATGAAAGTAATCAGCATCACAACAGCATTATCTTGTATTTTTGGTAATAACTACAAGCCCTTCCAGAATGCTTTTCCATCACTGTTTTCAGCATTTAAAAACAACATTGCAAATCTTTACCAGTATTTTACAAATAAGGAAAATGAGGCATTTAAAAGTGACTTATCTAGAACCCCCAGTGAGCCAGTGGCAGCATCAGGAGCAGGTTCTGCATTACTTGCTTTCAGGCACCCAAAAAATCAAGGGATGACCAGGAATAGAAGGGAACTCAAATGAGTGCAGCTACAGCCACAGCTCTGCCTTAGGAGCTGCCCTATATTCTCACAGCTGTGGTTTCCCAAGCAGGGTGCAGGTTCTGGCAGGTCACTCTGAGGAGAGCTGCACCAGTTTTTATCACTGGTTTTTTATCACTGATCCCTCACTGTGCATATCCTGTGGGTTTCACCTTTCAGAACTCCTGTTGTACAAGCAGAAAAAGGGCCCAAAGCTGCCCCACACCTACAACACCACTAAGAGTAACACATTCCCATTTTCATCGCTGCTGAACAACTTCCTTCTTAAAATAACAGGAAACGCATCAACAAAATAGATTATTTTAAGGTATGGAGTGAAATGGGTTCTTTGTGTAGCAAATTAAATGGAAATTGGGACCTGGCATATCAAATGTTTAAAAGTGGAGAGACTGTGAGGAAGAACATGCCCATTTGTGAATTTGTTTATAAGTGTGTGTCAGCTGCATGATGAAACCAAAACCGTCAATGCTTAGTGAGTCAGCATCCAAACCAGCATCAGGACTGGGAGAGTGCTCAGTGTTTATGGAAAACAGGGAGAGTCAAGGGGACAGGAATAAATACACGACGTGTTTAATGTAGCACCTGGGTGCGTGGACACTTAGAAGCAAACACATGCTGCGCTTTTTTAACGCAATCATTTTTAAAGGCAGAAGAACCTAGGCCACAGGGAAAAAAATATTCAAAATTAGCCTTCACAGTAACTTCCTGCTCAAGAATCTAATGGGAACAGTATCTGGTATTCACTTGTCCTGTCTCCAGTTTTGAATGAGTGCTTAAGTAATTGCGAGTCAGCTGTGCAGTAAATGGAAGAGTGATGCTGCAAATTTGTACTATGTATTTTGAAAAAAAAAATTGTGGGACAAAACCTTCACAAAGTCCTCCATCACAGCAGTTTGACTTGGTTTTATTCCTTGAGAGTGTACCCCCAGATGTACATTTGTCTGCAGTGTAGGCATTTGCTCATGGTTTACAGAGAGTCCAGATTTCACCCACCATGTCTTGGATTCTAAAAAGTTCAACTATGACTTCATTAAGCCTTACACTGTTTAAAATTAATTAATGTAGAAGTTTAACAGTTTCCCACAAAAAATACTGCAACTCAGTATCAGAGCTAGCTGTCAAAGTCAACAAAGATGTTTTACTGCACGTAATTACCAGCTCCATTTTGCAGCCCAACCTTCCTGTTCTTCCTTTCATTTATCCAGAGAAAACCAAGCTTTTCCTGAAGAACATTTTCCTTTATACTTCCTGTTTAAGATATTTAGATGATTTGCCTGCCAGGAATCACCTTCCCACCATTTTGTGGTGAAGACTATTTGAACACCTGGGGCCTATACAGATCCACTGTACCAAAGCAACTGGACAGAGATCCACTCTAATACCAGCAAAGCTGAATAAGTCATAAAACTTCTACAAGCAGATGAAGGAAGAACACCTAAGTGAACAACAATAACCATATCCAAATCCTGCTAAAGTCAAAGCAGTGGTGCTGCCTATCACTGCACAAGCACTGAACCTAGCACAATCCTGCCTTTTCTAGCTCTGTCTCTGGCAATCCCAAGAGCCCTGGAGGAGACAAATGGATATTTTTATTTATTTTTGGTGAGCAAGAACAAAAACAGAAACCACTGGCACCAACATCCTGTCTTCTGTAAAATGCCTGAGGCTCACTGTACAAATAAGCTTTCCATTTTCATCTTCCTAATGCTATTTTTAGAAGATCTTGGCAGTGCCAGATGCCTCTTTCAAAGGCTGGACTCTCCAGATCTGGAGCTAAGATTTATAACCATGTGCTGGCTAGCCACAGATGTTGAAGACAACAGGCCTGTGGGGAAAAACTCCCCCATTGCTAAGACAACATTGTTCTAAAAGCTGCTCAAAACAGCTTCACCACTCACAGCATCTTGAGTATTTCCACGTAGCAGCCCAGGATCCTGTCAGCCTGGGCACTGAGCTCGATGCTCATGGTGCTGCAGGTGGGGCTGACCATCAGGCAGTCGATCAGGTTGGGCTCGCTGTCGTTGCCCACACCAGCTGTCATCTTCTGGTTGGCCGTGTTGTTGCGCTCCACTTCCACGTGGATCTCGTTGGAAGTGACAATAACTGGTTTGAGGCGGGATTCAGTCAAGGTGGCCTCCTGAGAGACCAGGTCAGGACTCGTGTGAAGAAGGCGGAGGGGGAGGTTGGGCTTTCGGTCGCACTGCTGCTGGCAGCCATTCCGAATTTCCTTCAGGCTTGGCGAATTGTCCCGGCTGAATGTTAAAAAGAGACAAATAATTTCAGTAGACAGACAGACCAGCAGAGAGAGGCAGAGAGAGTGCAACAATGAGAAGCCACAATTTTTTGCAATTTCCCACTCCAGCCCACCGGATGGCTTTCTTCTGTGCAATCGGATTACTCAAATCAATTAAAAACATTAAAAGGCTCCAATAGGACTGCTCTGCATCCCCTCTTTGTCAAAGATTTGAGCTTTTCATTACTCTAATTGACAGACCAGTTTAGTCTAAAGGTGAACTTTCCTGTCCAAGTTGTGCAAAGCTGTAACAGAATCCATGCCCAAGTATGTATCTGGCTATAGTACATGCCCAGACATTTGTCTGCAGCCCTCGTGTCTGGAATTTGTGTTGGACACTGAGCAGCCCCTGTCCGTGCTCTGCCACGAGGAAAGTCAGATAGGCATAAACAAACAGGAAACACAGCAGAGGGGAACCCTCAGTGTCTACTGGAAACTGGCTCGTGTGTCAAGAACTGCGGTGTCTATTTTGCGGCAAGTGAGGAATCAGATTTTCCACAATAACTGAGACGGCGTTGTGCAACCAGCTCGGGTTCAAAGCTGCAGATACACAGGGATTTACACACAACCCTGTCCTCAAGGTCTCACCCTTGCCTTTCATCCCTCCCTTGGTGAGTACCAGGGAATGAAGGTTCAGCTTCTTTCAGGTTTTCTGGCTCACCCATCTCACGCTGATCATGTTTAGCAGTGCAGGTTTGGAAGGGAGTGACACGTGCTCAGTTGGGAATTCATACTGACCTGTTGATAAATTCCTCGTAACAGGAATAAATGGCAGCTAAGCAGACAGCTACGAGATTTGGCAGGACCCTGGGATGTGGGCATTGTCCTGTTGGACCATGCATGCTGAAAAAGAAAAAACATGATTGTATCATTGCCAGGGAGATTTCTGTGGGCAAAACCAGTCAGAATGAGGGGACACACCTGGATAGGCATCCTTGGGGCATCTCCAGAAGGGCCATAAAAGAGAGATACTTTAACCCTGTAAATCCAATGGCCCTACTTATGAACAAGGGTAAGACAAATCATCTATTTAATTGATGTGGTGTTCCTAAAGTCCTCCCAGAATCTCACACTTGAGAGAGCATTATGAGCTTGAACGTTAATTTGAATCATTCTGCAGAGACTTTGAGTCTAAATGTATATGAAGAACATGTGCACAGCAAAGTCCATTTGCTTGCAGTGTGGAAGTAGGCAGGAAACCCCAGCCTTATCTGAAAATTAGCATTTTTAAAAAGAAACTTCAGCAACAGTGCCTGATGGACTCTATTTATTTGCTGCTTGCCAGTACCAAAGAGCAGCAGCTACTGTTAACAGCCAGAAAAGCAGGGCAAGGAGAAGTAACACACCAAAGCATGGACACAGGATTGGAAATACACCATAAATTAAATGTAGCTAACCTGTGAATAAACTTCTTCACCACCTCCATTCCAGCATTCAGCTCATTCAAAGACAGAATGTACTCCTGAGTAAAGAGCCGCAACCGAGGGCACTTCCCAAAATCCTGTCCAAGAAGGAGAGACTCGGTGAAGATGGTGAATGTACATCAAAACTGTGGGTTTTCAAAAGAAACCAGCTCAAACACAACTGAATTCACACTGCTATTATGCTGACAAGCTTCAAGAGAAGAGCATCTCTGCACACTGCAGTAATGTTCTTCCCACTAATGACAGCATTTCCAATCTCTTCTTTTCTTTATATCCACTTGGAAAACAAAGTTCTGAATAATGAAACAAACAACTAAACACCCAAAAAATCTCACCTACACTTATATTTGTGTTGCACTTTTCACTTAGTATTTTGATTTTGAAATACATTTTTTGTTCTGTGCTTTTGCTTCTACTCCTAACTACATATTTTTAGAAATAAAACTCAAAAAAAATATTATATTTCCATGTATGGCATCTATTCTGGTTTTAGAGAAAATCATTTTGACATGCTATCAATAAGCAATCAAGTACACAACCAGAGATCCTTTTTTCTCCAGGGATTTTACTCCAGCTGCACTGTGAATTTGACAGGTGAGCTCAAGAGTCACTTTCTTTAAATCCTGCAGTCAGACAGGCACCTGCTAACTGAAATCCTGCATCTCCTCACATCACCTGCTATTTTTAGAAGTGAAAGGAATAAATTCTGCTGTCTGGTGAGTGTTATTCCACAGCACATTTCCTCACATTTACACAGGTGTAACCTTATTACACAGGTGTTGCAGAACTACAGAGTTGAATTTCCAAGTGGGGAACAAGGTCCACTGAGGACAAACAGGCACTCCCAGCTACTCTTCCAGCAGCTGCCTGTGGAAGTCATCCTGAAAAAAATACATGGCAACTGAAATGTAAAAGAAATGCCACAAATGGTAATGAACTAGTGGTGGTCTGTAAAATAAACTCCCAGAGCACTGAAACCTTCTGTTAACTCATTTTGGTTTCAGGCACTTCTATAGCACAACCTGTATTAATAACTGGTAAATTTTATAGCCAGAGAAAATGAGCAAAAATGTGAACACAAGCTAAGGCTGAACAATGTCTCCTTCAAGCCCTAAGTGTCTCTCTGCTGGTACTGAATGGATGCCCGGTCACAGAAAGGGACTGTGGGCAATTCCACATCCTTACAATTAACATCACTAAATTTCAACAGCTCCTCTGGCAGGTGCAAACATACTTGATGCAAGGGCAGGAGACCACAAAGAACCACACAGACCTTCATAGAACACTTGACTAATTTCATGAACATGCCTTGCAAGACATTTTTGCAATTGCAATTTGCTTATGAAAGTTTTCAACCTGTCTAGGTGTCCTAACTGAAATTTAGATCAAAGTCCAAGAGATCATTGCTGACCTCTGTAAAATAAAGTATCTCCCTAGATTTAACGTAATTCCCTATCACATAGCAAGCACAGAACAACACACACCACCAATACTGTTTGCCAAAAAAAATAAAAATTAAAAAAAAGTTTAAGAATAAAAGAAAGGAGGGCTTACATTCAAACATTTGGGCTGACCCTACAAACAGCTAAAACCCAAAGGTTTGGGAGGTTGCTGAGCACTCAAACAACTCAGCACACAACAGTCTCCAGTCCAATCAGAGATAAAGGAGACACTCTTTCCCCATTTCATAGGTAGAAAACTGTTCAGCAAATTTGTTGGCAATTTTCAAAAGCCACAGAACAAACTGGAGGAAAGGTGGGAAGAGCCAGCTCAGGCTCCTGCCCCAAGGACTGCACGGGGCCTCCTGTGGTGACGAAGTTTAGTGTCCTCCTAAAGAGTAACTTTATTTATGTGCACACACACACACACACATTCTCTAAAGCACTATTCAGTACAGAAGTCCCCAGAGAGTGGTAAAGTGCCCAAATCCACTCCAATTAATACCTGACACCATAAATTCTCTGACTACACACTGCGGTACAGACATGTTGATTTTCAATCTGCAAATGTTAAGTATGGTAAATATACCCAATTCTCTGAAGCTAACCAAATACAAGCATTACACTATGCATTTAGATTTTATTTGAGACCCCTCAAGAGCTCTGGATGCTTTTTAAAAATCAGTTTGGAATCCAAGAATAACATTTACAGAATATTTCACTGAACACTACAGAATATTCAAAAATGTTTACATGTCTGCAGTGTGCTGGCACAGAGCCAGGAATATGACCTTTTTGCCATCTTGGGCTTTCTTTTTACTTAGTTCTGTAAACTCAGGGAGTTAAATAATAAGATTGGAAAAATAAGAAATATGAACTGTTTTCTACTGGGTTCATGCTAATCACAGCATGACAATGGATGGTCTCTAAAATTATATGTTAGTGAAAAAGAAGTTGATTATGAAGTTACAGAGATTCATCCTTGAGACCACAACCAAATCAACTACCTTAAATATTTTATTTTATTCATTTGTTATTCCTTGCCACTGCATTGTGAAGTAAAATTTCTTCATGTAACTTAAAAATATTGGCAGGAAATTTAATATGCCACAAAAGCTGGAGAGCTGGTAAGTACCCCAGATCTCTGTTAGGAAAGGAATATGGATCATGTAAGAATATTTTCAGAGTTAGGGGAAGGGGAATCTGATCTGCAGGGTGGAAAGCAAAACAGGGCATTTATTTCAAACACTGACAAGGAATTGATCAGCAATGAGAAGAGAGAAAGCCTAGGTAAAAACAGCCATAAAACGGCAGAGTACTTAAATCCTGTAATGAAAAGGAAGAACAGCAGTAGAAAAGCATAAGGAGATTCAGGAATCCCAGGTAAGAACTCACAGGACGTGAAAAGAAAAAGTACTGAGGGCTCCAGCTCAAAATGAACAAAGTCCCCATTCTGCTTTTGTTATTTATTTGACTTTAAACTATTTTAACTGCAAGGATGGCATGCAGGGAGTAAATAAGGAGCCAAGGGCCAGGTGGGAGAGAGCTGGAGCTGCATATGCTGGCACTGCTGCCAAAAGAAACACCCCTCAAAGGCTTTGCTTAGATGCTTTTGAGGATCCCACTGAAAGCTTGTTAGTTCTGCACCGATGAAGTAACACACAACTACACGCAGCACTCACACTTTGGGGGGCAGATTTAGACACATGACAGGCAGCAGAGCAGCTGCTGATCACAAAAGGCATGGCAGTAAAACCTCTCCAAAGTGCTGGAGCTCCCGTGGCACGGGCACTCACCATGTTGTGTTTGAGAATCCTCTGCACCACCGGGGTGAAGACCTCGATCACCACCATGGACCGCGGGCGCTCTCGGCAGTGCTGCAAGGAGCAAGGCTGCAAGGTCACATTTTGGGAGCTGCTTCACACCTCACACGTGGATTGCCCCAAGATTAACAAGATCCAAGGGCTAAATTAATCTTTCCTGAGATTAAGGTACTCGTAACACTGCTCCTTCCTATGGATTTGCTGGCATCTAGTAGAAGATTCCCAAGGGAGCTCACAAACTGCAAATTCCCTTCCCTGTCACCTATTCTTCCCAAAACTCACTGCAATGTACCATTCTGGGGTCTTATTGCCAACAGTTTTAGAAGGAAAGGGGCTAGGGACAGGAAGATATGATCACACAGGCAGTGTAATGCCACAAAGCTCCTTTTTCTGGGATCCAGGTTAAAAACCCGTGGTGGATCTCGGACAGTACCAACAATCCACACTCCCATCACAGGATGAAATATATAATGATAATGTATCAGTCAAGAGTAATTCAGGTTGGGAAAGATATCTGAAAGTGATCTGGTCCAAACCCCTGCACAAGACAGGGTTTATTATGAAGATAAATTCTCCTTCTCAATACCCTGTCCACTTCTGTTCTGGGAAGTCCATAACCTGTTTCCCTTCCTGCAGCTACTCACATCCCACTGCACACATTTACAGACAATTAGGTGCCCATCTCTGAGAGAGAGCAAAGGCAAAAAATCCCAAATAAGGTATAAAAATGCATCAAGTCTGAGGCCACTGATGACCTAAGATGTGCTTATAAAAATGCAAGTCAGAGGAGTTTCTGTCACCTGACTCAATTTCTGTAGGAAGAAGCAGTTGATGAATAACTCTGGATGGGAATTACAAGTAGCATTCAGAATATTTGACAAATGCATACCCAGTCATCAGTAAGCAAATTTAAGCAGACTTGAAACTAAAACACAAACAGACCTCAAGGAAAAGTAGTATTTTTAAATCCAAAAGGTCTGCAATCCAAAGTACACTGAAGTTTGTGGATAAAAGATATAAAATGCAGCACAAGCATGGATCTACCAGAAAAGAGGACGAGTCCTTATGATCTTCCCACTGCCGTTACCCAATGACAAAATACCACAAGGGTGAGTTACACACATCTGCTTCCAGTGATTTCTGCATTAGCTAAACACAGAGTGCAGTAGGACACCTCTTGTACCCAGACTGAGGTGTGGGAGTCTCAAAATTTTAACTCTCACACAGTATCAGGACAAAACAGTCTGGTATGCTAAGCATATCATTGTATTTATCATAATGGTGGTGTTCACCATTTCAGTATCATTGCCTGGTGACCAAAAACTGAACTCAATCTGAGCAGGAGGTAAGAAGTTAAAGAAAAAAACCTCCTGCTCAAAGAACTACATTCATATACAACTATGAGATTTCAGAAAACAAAGCTGTTCTGATACCTTGCAGAAGAATTCACAGAGGTCAGGAGGAGGATGGTTGTTTTCCAGCAAAGGTGCAATTGCCTTTAAAAAGAAAAGGAGAAAAAAGACAAAAATTTAATTTCAAGGCAGCAACTAGAGAAGTATTTTTCTTGAGGGGATAAAAGCTCACTTCTAGAAAAAGGACAAAAGAACAGAGAGATAAATTAGAGGTGGGCCATGTGTTTATTTTACAAGTGAGCTCAAGCACACCTCTGCTATGAATCCTCAGGAAAACTCTGCTTTTAACTACATCGGTGTAAATATATAAAACAGGCAAAGGAGTGCAATATTTATAATGGTTTAAATGGAAACAGGAGCAGACCAATTGCTTTAGGATGTAATAAATGAATGTAATAAATAACTGAATCTGGCTCACTGTTCGAGTTAGAAGATCTCCCTAAAAGAAAAAACTGAACACCACACATATTCTTTGTGAAGGAGTTCAAGCTCTTTTTTTTTGTGAGAAAGAGCTCACCAAAAGCAACCTAGCACTGTTCTTACCTGGGAGGACTCTATTTATCAAAATCAAGCATCTAACTTTGTAAAAGCTGAGATCAACCATTCCTTTGTTGCTACGCAGACCAATGTGCTGGGTAAACACATTACAGGTCATACCTGCCACTGAGGGGGTAATGAACTTATGCTGTTGTTACTTCCTTTGTAAACCAGAAAATGGTACCAGAATAATGTAATTCTATGTGGTGATGCCTTCAGGCTTTTCCACTCTTCAGTTACAGGGATTCCCAGTACCCATTTCAGCGGAAGACACTGAACACACAGCCAGGACATTTTGTATTAAGCAACTGAACACCAGATATTTTATCTGGATGGCACCTGGGGTTTTAACTAAGGCAGCCTGCTTTGGTTTTTGCTCTCCCTCTCATCTCTTTACTCAGCCCTGTGAGTCTGCTTGCAGTGGCTGTGTTTCACACACACAAACAGGCCAAATTAGTGTGAATTTGAACAGCGAAATCCAAGCACATCTGCAAAGTTCTGTTTGACTACATGGAAGAAGTATGATACTCATTATCATGTGCCATCTCCCTGCACCTGTTCACTCCTCTGGTGGTGGCCCAGCCACAGGGGATTGATAGAGAATGGAGATCACAACCCCATCCAGTGAGACCAGAACATCCTCACTCCCCATCCAACACCCCAGCTCAAGATCTTTCCTGAACCCATCTTTGGGATTGCTTGCTTTAGGATAACACCACTACAGACAGTCAAGCAGGCAATGGCTCTGCCTGTGTGGTCAGTGTGACAGAGTGACAGCCAGAGAGGACCTTTTCCTGTGTTTTCCTTGTGAGTGCCATGGTCACAAGCAGGAAGCAGATGGTCAGAAGCAGACACGGGCTGCACACGTTGCCCAGCCGCGGCAACACGTGAGTCCCCATCCCGAGCAGGAAGGGATTGGTTGGGATATTGATCTGCCCCAGCACCATCCACACAAGGAAAGCTGGTCCCATCTGCATGGCCAAGCACTGTGTACTTTCCACATGCTACATAAATACACAGTATTAGCAATTCTTTCCAGGAATAGCCCGGGTTATCTGGGTAATGGCAGTGAGCTCGGAATGCCCAGGAACTGCCAGCTCCTTAATGGCTTGGGCACAACCTACACGAGGGCAGGACTTGAACTGAAGAAGCCATCACCCAGAGCAGAGGCTGAAAGGACCTTTGGAGGCCCCCCTGGTTCATCTTCTCTGCTCACAGCAAGGCCACCTCACCTCTTTTAAATAAAAAATCCTTCCCCAAAAGCAACCAGCTGTAACTGGGGACTTGAACTACCCTTGGCACTAGAGTTATACGAAGATTATAGCAGAAAAAAGTGAATTCTACTTCAGAAACTTATCTCAGTGGCTGATTCCAGCTAAAAGGGTATCTTAAACAGCAGTTAAACAAAATTAACACCTACTGGCAGATACCTGACACCTTGTTATTTTGCAGAAAGAGTCACAGAGATGTGATACAATCGGGTGGTGGTGAGGTTCTAGATTAGACTAATAGGAAAATCTCCTGGAAATTGCCAGAAAAAGAAATTAAATGACAGTGATGGGGAACCAAGTTCCACCTCTCTCATAAACTGTTGAGATTTTATACTTTGTTTCACAAGCAATAGAGTTGCCATTTGATTCACTTATTTCTATGGCTAAATACATGTCACCTTCAAAAAAGAAAAAAGTTGAAGAGGATATTTTTACAAGTAAGTTAGCAGGGAGTTAAACTGGAATGACACAAGAGCAATCCTTTGCTCACATACCCTCAGCAATGGAGACATTCTGTATATGGCAGCATTAGCCCCTCAGGAAACTACTCAGCCTAAGGGTTTTATAGGGCACATCTGGAAATGATGGGGTTTGACTATTTAAAGTACATATATAGATATGGGTATTGCTGTGTAGCCTCCTAAGGAGCCCATTTGGAGAGACTGTTAACACTCAACATGCTGTGCTCTCTCACACAGTCTGACAGAAAGCTTTACTGTAATTCATCTATGAAACAAGAAAAGAGAAATGACAAAGCCACACAAAAAAAACAGACAAATGGTTTTCATTCCTGCCTAAGCTCAGGAAAAGCTTTCACATTTGCCCTACTTCACTGAGGCAGAGCCAGGCACTAACAGAACTGTTATCAAACAACATTGATTTGTCCTCAGCTTTTGACAGAAAGATACTCACCACAATAATGCTCTCATGGTCTTGAGTGGTTAAGTTGTTGTTCTGAAAGAGTTGAATAGAAGAAAGATGAGTGAGCAAAGAGCACTCTTGAGTTGGTACACCAGCACACACAGTCCTCAGCTACCCCCAGACAAAGGAAGAAAGGTTCAAGACTCAATTGCTTATTTTCTGAATAAAAACCTTGGAATTAAAATGATTCTCCTGCTATGAGGAGTGGTGCAAGCCTTCACTGCTCCTTCAGCTCAGCACACAAAACAGCAGGATGCCAGAGGTCTCAACGACTTGAAAAAGTAAAGCCAGCAATACATTTCTTTAAAATGTTTTCTTAGGACAAGTTGTACATCTCTACAAAAATTATTAAAAGGATTATTGTGGTGGGTTTTTTTGTGGCCAGTTTTCCCAAAATTCTTTCTTTAAACATGGTACCAGGAAAAGCCAATAAATTGACCTATACTACCATCTATGCAGAAGAGTTTGCTCTGTGCTTTTTGAGCAGCATGATCCATCCAGAGGTTACACAGTTGTGAGTTGTTAAGATTTTACTGCAAGAAAAAACAATAGTGGATTTTTCGCTTGTATCAAATCCTTCTGCTATCACATCAGAACTAAGATATGAAAACTCTGCTTGGCATTACGATTCCTGTCCATGAAAAGTTAAACATTTGAAACAGATATTAAAGGAGGAAGACCAATAACTCTGAAGAAAAACGCTTTTCTTTACCAGAATTAGTAAAAAAAAAATAGTTGCACAATTGATTTATTGATGCGTGTATATATATTGGTACAAAAAATTACTGGTCATGGGAGCAAAGCCAATGGAACAGAAGTCAAAGGGAACTTTACCACTGACTTAAGGCGTGAGTTAAACCCATGATAAATTTACCGTAGATAATTTAAAAAACCAAAGAAACAAAAAACCAACCAACCAAAAAAACCAAACCAACAAACACAAGACAAATGGGACTTGTTTTGCTTCCAGAAATCTACGCAACACAGGTCAAATTTTCCTTCTCCCCAGCAAGTGCAAACTCCACTCAAGTCAGGAGAAGTCACGAGCAGACTCACAGGCAGAATTTTGACAGCCCAAGTTAAAATAAAACCCACCCCCAAACTTTGAACTGTTTGTCACTCTCAGATGAGAGGCAGGAGCCCTGCTGAGGCCGTACCTCTGAGAGCAGCTTGGAGACGATCTCCAGGGGTGCCTGGTGGATGGAGTCATCCTGCAGCGGGGACGTCAGCGCCATGTCCACCAGCGTCCGGATCTCCTTCAGCACCACCTCCCAGCGGCTGGGGTTGCTCAGCACCTTCTTGTACTTGTAAATCTTCTTCTGCAAGACATGTGAAAGGGCCACACTGACACCACCATAAACCTCTGGAATGGGGCTGTGATTCCTACTGCCCAAGGGGGCTGCTTTGTACTTCGAGTTCTGCCTTTCCTGGTGGCTGAAAAGGTGTGCTTGAAACATTTAAATGGACAAGAAAACCTTTTATGTCTAAACCAGTTTCTTCTGTGGAAGCAATGAGAAACCATGATTCTTTTCATTTCAAAATGAGTTTTTTTACTCCAGAACATCTTTGTTTTCATCATCTCCTCTTGCACACACCTTCTTCCTCAGGCTAACAACAGATACTTCTGTTGAACTGTTTCTAAAGCTTAAGTTCTTTTTAAGAGACTCATTAAGCAAAGGGGAGAGAAAGAGAGGTCATCAAAATATCACTCTTGTAGATCCTTTATTCTGAATGTGAATTCACATTCAACATTAATTTAAATCAATTTTACTAAAACAAAAAAGCCTCATAGACCAAGAGGGTTTTTTTTCTGTCTTGAAGGAGCCTGAAAAGTCATGTTACACCCTCCAGCTGTAACAGAATCCAACTTGTAAAGTCTCCAAATCTTCCATACAACAGCATTTCCACTCTCAAGAACAGCACTCTCGATTGCCTAACCCCATCTGCCCCAGCTCCCTGCAGGTCCCTGACCATGTCCAAGCTATTTCATCAACTGCCCCATCCACAGAGCAGCTGGATAAGCAGAGGACAACTTACTGCTCAGCAGCAATGCAACCACAAACTACTGCGACAGAGGCTGCTTTATGTTATAAAAAGCAACCTTCAGAGAAAACCCACCCACCCAAATTTCCAGAGGTGGCATGATGGCACTCTACAAGTTCAAGGAAATTATGGTGAGTGTTAAAACATCACTTCTGAAAACAACATGAAGGGCACATGAGAGTCAGGAGGGGCTCCACAAGAGTGTGGAGGCAGTGCCAGAGGCAGGGAAGGAGCTGTGCACTGAAGGGACAGCACTGCCAGGACCCCACTTGTGTTGAGTTTACATGCCCCTCCACTCCCCACTCTGCATGGGCCTGGTCCTCTGCAAAAAGGGATGTTCAGAAGTGTAGAGACATGCTCAGGTTTATTTAACAGCACTGGCTGGGCACTCATGTTTACATGAAAATAGATCTTACATTCCTCAGCAGCATTTCCATGAAAATCACATAATCTGTCAATTTTGTGCAGCTTGCAGATCTCACCTGCACATTTTGGGCTATACATAAGTGTAACACAAGCTTCACAAAGAGCCTGAGTGTTTTGTTTTGCTTTGGAGCTCTGCAGCTCCCGGCATTTCCCCCTGTGCTCGCCCAGGGCAGCCCCAGCAGGAACCATCTGACCAGGCTGGCTCTCTGCTTATCAGCCACTTCCTTCCCACCCCAGAGCACATCTACTGCTCAACAGCAGCCACCTCTGCACCCCCACCTGAAACACAAAAGAGAACAATGCAGAAAAATACAGATTTCAAATGCACTGGGCTTGTCAGCATTGTCAGAGGCGGGAGAGGAGAGTGGCACTAGGCTGACATGTAAAGGTTGATAAAGCAATCCAATTATCTTTTTAATTAAATTCATGCCAAGTACAAAAGCACACTGGCAGTGTAGTTCACACTTTCAGTGCATTTTAAGCCACTGAAAAACTAAAGGAACATAAAAACACGCTGCAGACATTATCAAATGTAGCTGGGATTTCAGAACTGCACAAAAATCTTTGTACTTCTGAGCTCCTTGGGACAGAGCAAATCCAATGGTGATTTTAAGCTACCAGCACTACTTCTACATCACAGATTTCTTGGACTCTTTAGGAAACTTCCATCACACAATTCAATTTCTCTTATTCATGTAGTGCCTTTATTTGTGGTCTTTTTGTTAGATCCACTCCAGCATTAAATCTAAGACAACCAGACAGTCTTTTAACTGGAAACAACTTCTTTCTGACTAACTAAGAACACTAAACCAAGCTGGCTCAAGAGATACAATTTCCAATGCTGAAACTTATTCCTTGGCCCTATATTGTGAAGAAGTCAAACTCAAAGCAGAATTAGAAGCTGATAAAATTTGGGGACGGGGAGGATGAGAGTTGGATGACTGGGCCATTGCATCCCTGCCTCTCTGGGCTGCCCCTTTTTGGTGAGTTCCAACTCATTTTCAGAGCAGCTCCTTCAGCCTGAAGGAAACTCTTGCCCAACAGGACGCTGCTCAGACAACTCCACCACAAATATCCTTCTTTTGCTGTCAAATCCACTCTTGCTTGGGGTGAGGGAGGAGTGAGGGAGTTTTCTTTCCCTTTTAGAGCTGTCCATTAAAAGTCAGAATTCTGGTGATGCTGACGTACATAAGAGCAAAGACAGCAGGAGCTTTACCTGCTGCCAGGAAGGGAAGACCAACCAAAGCTGCTGCTCAGGCAGGCAGGCAGGGACTCAAAGGAGCATCAAGGGACAGCCACCTCTGTAGACACACAGAGCCTGCTGCTAGCACAGAATCCAAACTTAGCAGCGTCTGCTTCAGGTTTCCAGCACAAAGGAGTGAGTGGCACTGACAGACTGAACTGCAGTCTGCAAATGACATTACAGGAGTCTTGAATGATGGTGGGAAAGCAGCAGAAAATAAATAAATAAATAGAGGAACCATCCCCAAGAGGGTTGAACTCTGCTGTCCTGAACCTTTGGCCATGGTTACAGCGCTGTTTTTCTCAGCAGAATGCTTTTCACTGTTGAGCGCCTTGCTGAAAGCCTCAATTAAAGCCTGAAACCTATCAGTGGGTTACAGAAGCAATTTGCTGTGTCTCAGCAAGCACTTAGGCAACACTGAGCCATCTGCTTCATTCTACCTGTGCTGGCTCTGGAGCAGGGAGCAACAATCACTCACAAGCTGAAAAACAAAGCTGCCTGGCAAAGACCCACATGGAGAGCAGGAATGTCAATCCAGGGGCTCACCCCCACTGGATGTCAGTGTAAAAGATGCCTTCAGTTGCTGAAAAAAAAATAAAATCACACAACATTTATCATTAATAGCCTGAACACAAAAAATATCAGGGTAGGAATCCAGTTTCTAGGGAGATTTCAGTAAAAGGAGCGGCTCCTGTGAAAATTTATGTGAGTGAAAATTAGATATGCCAACTTGGAATTTGACCCTCCTAGTTACTGACCAGCCAGAGCCACACAGCCAGTGTCAATCCAAAAGCTTGCCATGCTGACTTTAAATGCAAAACCACTGAATTTATTAAGTGCTCAGAAGAAGCAGAATGAGGAGAATAAGTGACACTGACAGGGCATCCTTCATTCTCAAATCACACTAATTAATTAAGTCTTGCAGAAACTCAAAGACCTAAGTCTCAATCCTCTTTTACAGGAGAAAAGAACTGAAGTCCATGTATCAAAAATTACTTTTCTAGAGTTATTAAGCTAGGAAATGTGACCAAAATCTGTAAGCAGTTGGTTTCAGCACCAGTGCTCAAAAGCCTTTGAACAGTGCTGTGAACAGAAAGCTCAAGAGAGCCTACGAAACTTTCAGCTTTTTTTAAGTAAGATCTTCATGTGTTTTTCTATCCTATAATGGTTTCATCTTGCAGCCCTTGCTCATACACCACTTTCTTGGACAAGAATGATAATACTGATGTAGTCAACAGCTAAGAAAAATGGACTCTAATGCACAAAATCAGCCAGCATGGAACATTTGCCTCTTTCAGCCCTAGCAAGACCTTTCATGTTAGGAACATCTTAAAGCAGCCAGCACAGCACACCTGATCCAAAAAGGGAAAAATGAAGTTAGCCTTTTTGATGACCAAATTTCATCCCTACTTTGCCACTGCCAGCCAGGGAACGTTCTGTACTCTCGGGGACCTGTCTTCTCATCAGCAAATACTATCTTCGTTACACACAGAAAATTAATGGCCATCCCTAATGCCTGCTAAATTCTACCCCTCTTCCCCCTTCACCACGTGCACCCTGCTAAGGATCACTGGAGTCTTTAGCAGGGAGGCTCTTGCAGGAAGGGGACAGGCTGCAGTCCCTGCAGAAATGCAGGAATGGGACAGGCTGCAGCTCCTGCAGGAACGGGACAGGCTGCAGCCCCTGCAGGAACGGGACAGGCTGCAGCTCCTGCAGGAATGCAGGAACAGGACAGGTTGCAGCTCCTGCAGGAATGCAGGAACAGGACAGGCTGCAGCTCCTGCAGGAACAGGACAGGCTGCAGCCCCTGCAGGAATGCAGAAACAGGAGAGGCTGCAGTTCCTGCAGGAACACAGGAACAGGACAGGCTGCAGTTCCTGCAGGAATGCAGGAACAGGACAGGCTGCAGCCCCTGCAGGAATGCAGGAACAGGACAGGCTTAGCCCCTGCAGGAACGGGTGCTGCCCTGGAGGGCTGTGGGTGCCAGCAATTGTTTATTTCTTGCTGAGCAACGAGAGCAGCTCCAGCAAGAGGGAAAAGGTCAGGCTCCCGCACAAAGGTCCCCCCAGCTCACTGCGGGGACGGATGACACAGGCTAGTGTTACACTTCGATGTTGACAGTGCTTATGTAAAATGGAGGTGCCTCTTGCTAGATGCAAATCTGCAGAGATAAAAAACAACACACAGAGCAGACTCTGGAAAGGTTTTCTCCACGGCAGGAGAACATTTTGTTCAAACACTGAGTAACAAGGAACAGGAAGAGTTGCTGGCGATGTTCAACACACATGTTGGCCTGTCCTACAAAGCCCAGGTGCACCATGTATTCTGCAGCATCACCTGCTGGAATTTTGACCTGTAACCCACTATCTTCATGAAAACAAAGAGGGCATGGTATCCCAAAACTTGGCCATATCCATATTTAGCTTTTAATATTAGCATGTATATCACTCCATGGTATTCTGAAAAATACCTAAGGTTAACTTACTGCTTACAGAATTTTCCCTGTTAGTCAGAGATGGATTTCAATCACCATCTGAATCCACTGGAAGTTTTTGGAACCATGTTCCTATCTGCAACATTTACCAATATGAAAAAAACCAACAAACTTACCTGAAAAGACTTAGTCTACAGAAAGTCCCAATCCAGGCAAAGGGCTGGGGCTGGGATGAGATTATGGAAACTTTTCTAAATCAGGGACTTCAAACTGCTCATGCTGCAGTAATCAAACTCTTCCTGACCTTCTGAAACAGTTCTGTACAGAAAGACTAATGTGCTGCTTTCTAAAATAGATGCAAAATAGCAGCAGCAAACTTTTGCTCTCCACTATGTTTTCAGGTCACGGCATTTTTTGTGTTTTTTCATTCTACCCAGTGCAAAATGCTGAAGTGCATCAACTTCTCTGCTTCAGTTGCTTCTCTGAATGCAATTGCCATGGTCGAGGCTCACTTCCCCACAAATTTCTTGCCACAGTCCAGAGAAATTGAGGGAAATATTATAACCTAAGTCCTTCTGATTCTTACTCAGTTAAGGTCTAAATAACACTTCAGCTTTTGCCAACTCATATAAAAAAAGAACCTGGTAAAATCCCCATTATTTATTACACTGAGACTGGCACCTGTGAATCTATGGCCTGAATAAATACACCCAGTGACATTCCTGCCCTGAGCAGCTTGCTGTCTAGATGATTAAAAGCAAGAAGGAGAGAAAGAGTAAGAAAACCAAGGTGATTTCCTTAAGGTCATATTGCAAGCCAGGAACAGAGCAGAACGGAGGTGTTCTGACCCTGAGGCCTCTGAGGCAATTGTTGGATCCTGGCACTCCAAGCAGAAGCACCACTGGCAGGCACTGTGCCTGCAGCAACTTGAATGTTGATCTCCTCTTGCTGAGCTTCCCCATCTCGCATGTCTGGCCACCATCTTTTTCAGTCTACCCTGATTCACCTGGTTTTTTCCACCAGTGTGTGCCACCTTGCTCCAGCTCTCACCAAGCCAGGCAAGAACCCCCCAAGGCTCAGGTCAGTGCTGTTCCAGAGCTGACAGAGTTCAATGGGTTCAGCAGTGGTGACGTGGGTTCAGCTGTTACTGATGCACGAGCTGGAACAACCACACAGACACTCCCCACAGGCACAGGGATTGTCCTTTGCTCAGGTACCCCTGGGACAGTACCACTGCAAAGGAAAAGAATGCTGAAATAAACACAATTTTAGAAGCATGAAACAGAGACAAAATGCATTTCTGCTTGAACCAAGAGAAGTGCAAAGTGGACGTGGGACGAGAGGGGGTCACAGGGCAGGCTCCTCAGTCACCTCTCAGCATGACACTGGGCAGCTGTGACATTAATGCACCGAAGGACTTGCTCCTGGAGCAGATTATATATCTTATCTACATGTATTTGTATATATTTCCACCTCCCTTGCATACAGCTGTCAACTGACTGCCCATCCTTCTGGGCTTCTGCTCTCTGATGTGCTCAGCACTAGTGCAAAGATAATCTTCAGTAACAACAGGGGATGAGAGGATGGAACGGGAAGGATATTCTACCCAAGGGAAAGGAAGAAAACCAAAAGAATGAAATTAATGGGCTCCACTGAAGACAAACCTGCATGCAAATGCAGTGTGCGTGTGTCTCCAAAAACTGAAAGCAACTCAAAAATCATGGCTTCTTTCTAGCCTCCCTAAGCTGGGAGGGAAGAGGTTGTCCTTGGCAGACCTCCCCACTACCAAGGCAAAGAACCTGGTCTTTGTTTCTGCTGGTGCCTTGTCCTCCTCTCAAACCCCCGCCCAGCCCTCGTGTCTCTAAGATGCAGGAACACAGCTGGTTGAGCCAAACCCATCTCCACCTCATTCCTGCACTGGAGATGCTGTAAACCCAGCTAGAAAACGCAGAGGGCCAACTGTGGCTCCAGCTGCACTTTGCCTGGGCTAATGTGGTTACTCTTGTAATCAGACCTGTCCACAGGGGAGACATTTTTTGGCATGGCTGACACTGATGCATTCCCCGAAACCCTCCATCCCTGCTTCCATTTCCTTTTGGCAAACACTCCCATTCTTCAAGCCCCAGTTCCAGCACCAGCTTTACACTTCAGGTTGGCAAAACATCAGCTTTCATCCTGCACACAGCAACTGCTGTTCCGTATTTTTCGTTCCAGAGCCAAGTTGGGGTTTGTTTTTAATGTTGCTTTGGCTATGCGGAATTTCACTACGACTGCAGATACTCCAGCAGAAGCACAAGCCACTCCCTGCTTGCAAAAAGCATTGGTAGAGACAAAGCTGGTATCTTGGGTTGAAAATTACATGTGACATCTCCCCAAATGAAGACATATTCTAAAATATGTTGCCCATGAGCATTTGGGTGTTTTGGTTTGTTTTCTGTTACTACACAAAAATCACACAACATTTTTTCCTCATGATCTTGGGCAGGAGAAAAAAACTTCAAAACAGTAACTGACATACAATTGTCCCAGACATACAGGAAAAGTTTGCCCTAACTGCAGGCTGGTGAGGAGGAAGTTTACAAACCTTCCTGAGTTCCTTAAATATCTTCTGCAGAATGAGTGAGAAAAACCTTGTCAGAGAGGTTGCTGGCCTCACAAACAGGGCAGGAGCAGACACCCTGCTCGAGCTACAGGACTTGAACAGCCTCTGACTCATTAGCAGAGGGACGGTTTCAAACGTGTTCAGACAAAACTGCCTCCTGCTCTTGCAGGACCTCACTGCTCCCTGCTGCAGCATATTTGGCCTTTTCTCCAGAGCAGCAAATGCCCCACACGGCCTGTGTGCATGTCAGGATCTCAGTGCTCTGGCAAAACCCAGAGTTTCCAGAGAGGAGTGAGTCTGACTTTCTCCTGTATTTGCAGCATGAACCAGAGTCAGAAAAATTATGTCCAAGTTTAAGAAAAAAAAAAAGTAAGAATGTGTACACATTCCATGCTTTCTGAAGCCTTCAGTGGACTAACTGCACTGAGTGCACAGGGGCAAAAAAGCAGTATTAAATAACTAAAGCACAGCAGACACCATGTGACTGTGGATTTCAACATGCAGCAAACAGTTGACACGAGGCACTGTGACATTAAGTGCCATCTAGGTGTGGTCCTTGCTGTGTGCTTTTCTGTGCAGAGACCCACAGTTACTGACTACATTATAAAATGCCTCTGACACCCAGCTGAACTGATCCAGGCTCCTAATCACCTTTATGTTCTGCACACGAGAGCTGTGTCTGTGGAGCCTTGGCATCCACCAGCTCTCAGCCCGTGGTGGGAATAAACGACTTTGCCACTGCAGAGAAAAGATACTGTGTAGGAAAAAAAGGGAGCACGTGCAATCTTATCATCAATGCACTTTGACCAGGTCTGGCAAAGCAAAAAGCTGTGCACAAGGCCAGCATGGAGCACAGCCAGGCATACCTGCCCTGGCACTGCACCCTTCAGATCCCACACAGGCACAAGAGAGCTGGTCATCACTGGGAAAACAGGACGTGGCCTCATCTGCAGGGCTGCACGACTGGTGCCAGTAATTTCTGGCATGTGAGAACCCTGATCGGAAGAAGCCGCCACCCGAGAAACCACCTGCATCTGGGAGCAAGCAGCTACTATCACTGCACATTGTAGTAACTGCTAACAAAAGATAACCTCAGAAAGATAATCTATCCCCCTTTTATTTTCTGGGAAATTCCAGCAAGCTGAGGTAGCACCCGGGAGCATACAAAGCAATTATTTCTTCCCAGATATGCAAAATGGATTAAAAAGTCACGTCATTCCTTTTCCTTAATGCTCTCTATTGTTGGCAGTGGACACCCTCAGCTATTTCTGCTCTCCTCCCCTCTCACCAGTCAGCAAAATCTCCCAAATGGACGTTTACCCACCTGTTTCACTTTCTCCTCCTTGGCAAATGTATTATTTTGCTGATTTTCTAGCTCCTCAACACCATAAATGGCTTTGAAATTGGCTTCTCTCTTGTGCACCTGCATCATCAATGTCGTCAGCAAGAGAGATGTGCACGGCTCGAGGAACATGTTTGTGTCAGAAAGCTGCTGCAGAGCCTTAGGGAGAGCAGGGACTGGATGCTTATGTGATGCTTGCAAGCATCTTAAAAGGGACTTCAGAAAAGCAGGGTATTTCTATCTTCACATCACTGGGCTTTGGAGCACTGAATTTTCCAGTTTCTCACAGGGAGATGCCCAGTTCCAGAGCAGCATTTGCATCTGAAACATTCCCATCACTTTGTTCCATGTTTTTATATTGCATCTTATTGTACCACATCAGCACAAACCCCCAAACCTCCTGCAATTCTTCAGCCCACCAAAATGCCACTGGATCTCTGCATTTTCTTGTTTTCCTTCTCCTTTGTACAAGTGCTGCAAGATGGAATGAAGACTCAGAGCTTTCTGATCCCGAGATTCACATCTTTGCTGAGAACCAGGGATCACTGGGGTGCTCCCAGAGCCACTGCTCATGTTCAGAATCATTCACAACATTCCTGCTGCCCTTGACGGATCTCCCCTCTGGTCACACAGCCTCATCCAGTATTCCCATCTTAAATAAGACAGCAAAGAGCACCAGAGACCAGGTAATGGGAAATAGCTGCAATGCAATGGCTTCTGAATGAAGAGAGGGGAATGAAGAACATACTTGCTATTGGATACTTTTTTTTTCTAATTTAAAAACCATCAGAGTTCTAGGAAAAAAGACAAGGAGCTGTGACAGACAAAATGAGCATGAAGCTTACAGCAAGAGCTAGGGTAGATGATACAGGCTGTGACACTTGCAATATAATGTTTTACAGTTTTCTTTGGGTATTAGCAGCAGTTTTATAATCCCCATACACATTTAATGTAAGAACAAAATTGTGCAAGAAATGAAAGAGAAATTTAGAACAACACCTAGATCCCCTTTTCTTCTTTTCAGGGTCTTGGAGGTCTTCTGACACCAAGAGTTCTCATAACATTTAGAATGCAGAACTGGGCCCCATGGCAGCAGCTTAACAAGGCACTTAGCATGTGTCATCTCCCAGAGTTAGGTTTTCACACCCAATGCATCATGTGAGGAGGATAATTACACTCCTGGGAAAGCCTACCAGTGTTGTCCTGTCTCCACAAGAGATCTCCTAAAAACAGATTTTTCTGCAGTCAGAAACCTGAACAATTTTGTTGCAGCTCTATATTATGACAGCTATAGATGAGAAGTTGTAATTTGGCAAAATTCTTGGTCACCATGACCTCAAAATCCTGAACTGCAAAGAATTAGTCATAAGGTCAGCCCTGGAATAATGTGGAGGAGCAATTCACCAGAACAAAACCTGAGGATCCCTCTTGGCCAGCAGCTCAGCATTCCTGAGAAACAACATATTCCAGCAATTGTATCTGCTCCTCCTCAGAGCTGAGACCTAAGCACACAATAACAAGCTGACCTGTTTATTCAGCTGTTTTTGACACCCCTCTATCTTCAGGCTTAGTATTAGTTTGAATAGGATAGCATCCAAGTCTAGAGGGGAAAATTTAGAGCTGGTCCTGACTTAGCTAAAGCAAGATAGAAAATAACTATCTAGTTTCTACTCAAATTTCACCACTAGGCCATTAATTGGCTTGAGTTCTGCCTCCTTAAAAAAGGCCATTTTGGCAATGCAGGAGCAGCTTTGGGTGCACAAAGGATGTGTGCCTATGGCTGGATGAGGGCAGGGCAGCTCAGAGCAGCAGCTCTGATCCAGGCTGGCATCCCAGCATGTTGCCAAGAGCCTCCTTGGGTTGGACAAAGTGCTGTGCTGACATGGACATGCAGCTTCCAGATTTGAAGTGATTCATGTGAAGCCAGCACAGAGCACAGCCTGTGCTCAGCTGCTGCAGATGTACCTGCTCCAGTGGCCCACAGAAAGAATGAGGTGTTTTCCCAGTGCAAAGGTAGTGGAAAGCTTAAAATAATCTAGCCATTCCACCTGTTCTTAAAACATTACCAGCATTTCATAAAATTAATAGAAGAAAAAACTTTCTGTCGACATCTTGTCTTTTTTTCATCTATTCATTTCCACCTCCCAAGTGAGATCTGTGCCTTTCTACTGTGGCAGCACAGCTACCTCTAGCAAAATGAGATCCCAGAAACAGAAAACAAGGCCAAGAATTTTCAAGTGACTTCTGATAACAGATGGCCTGAGACTGTCAAACTTGTGCTGGAAAATGAGAGAGGCAACAGACTTCATGTGCTCATGAAGATATCTCAAGCCAAAAAGAAAGCAAAAAAAAGACAAAAAAAGACATCCCCCCAACTTAATGACAAAAAAATAAATGCTATGGAAATAAAAGATTTCCATTATGTTGCTCCTGAATTTGCAGTGAGGTTGTTCAGGTAACACAGGGTGGTTTTATCAATCACCAGATAAAGAGCAGGCACACAGAGCTGCATTCCATGTTACCTTTCATACAGAAAAGAACACACCATGCCAGCAAACATCAACTTCCCGAGAAGAGTCATCAAAAACTGAAAAGTGGTCTCACTGTGTTCACCAGAAAGCTCAAACTGGTACCAGTCTCACTCTTTGGCAACACAGATCCATTTACACACCCCTTGGATCCCACATCTCTTCCCTACAGAGTACAAAGTCTGAACTAGAACAGCATCGTGATGCAGAGGAAAGGCAGGATATCTTAAAAATCTCTTCATGGTCTCCCTTAACTGCTACCCAAGCACTTCAAGGAAGAGAACAACCCCCAGTCAAAAACTTGTGTGCTGCCTTTTATCTGTCCAAGCAATAAACCTGCTTGTCCAAAACTACTGTGCCATTGAAGCCCACAATGCTCCCAAAGCCCTGAGGCTTTGAAAGGCAAAACTTAATTCCACAGCTTTGGTTCCCATCATTATATTATTGACTTGCACAAAAACACAAAAGGAAAAAGAAAAAAAGCCATCACTGCCTAATTGATTCACAATTATTTATTGTTTTACCTCAAAGTAAAAGAAAATGAAAACTTCTCTGTTCTGTGAAAATACCTCAGTGTTTCAGCTAAAGAAAGTAAAGAAACAGCCAAGAGAGATGGTTTTGTGTGCTGGGTAACCATCAAGGAGTGGTCTGAAGTCCAGAACTACCACTCCAAAGAACTGCTGAGCCCTTCCAAAAGTATTTTCACTATGCAGTAGAGCACAGGGCTATGGAATTGTCACAGGGTACCAAACCTTCCTCTCTCAGATCATAAATTAGGTCACTAAACACACTGGCCCTTTTAACTATATCCAATGTGATTTTTTTCCAGATCTCACAGTTTTAAGGAAAGATTTACTGAGATTTAAGGCTGTAAATTTCTTTAATGTCATCATTTAAATTCTACATAACCCCCACTCCTGTATCAGCACTATTTTTAATCATTACCATGGTGACAAAGCCGTAAAGGTGCTTTACACAAGGAAGGCTTTACCACACTTTCAAGAACAGTTGCTCTTAACTTAATATTTTACAGTTTTAAATTTCAAAGAAGACTAACTCTGAACATTTACCATTTGATACAAAAACTGATACTCATCCATGGCTATTGCATAAAAAATACTCAGTACTAACGAACAAGAAATTCATAACCTGGACACAGTAAAGACCAGAGAGCAAAGCATCATTCAGGTCAAGTAGGACTCTGACAGTCAATCCCTTTACAATTAATAGGGCTGCTTGTGCATGGAAGTATCTGTTTCCTGAAGACACAGATAGAACAATCCCTATGAGAACCAGGAAAGTATTAATCCAAAATTAAAGTTTTTGAACAAAGGCCAACATCGCTTGTTTTAGTATTCAATGCAAAATGTTTTCAAATCCCAAATGACAACATTGTTCCAGTTTCCTAATTCATGGGATTCAAAACATGGAGTCTGGGCTGAAAACGGATTTTAGAACAAAAGCTAATGTGAGTGTTGACTGTGAGTCAGGGGTGTGCATGCAGGATGGGGAGGGGGCTGCTCCCCTCAGCTCAGCACTGCTGAGTTCACGTGCCTGGTCTGGCTCTCAGCAACCTCCTACAACCTCCAAATAAACCATGAACTGCATGGCATGGGTGGAGAGAGGACCAGATGATGTTCAAAGGTCCCTTCCAACCTAAACAATCCTACAATTAACACATTTGCACTGTTCCTGCTAAGAGATGTGTGAACTCCCTGACCAAGCAGCAGTTCTCATCAGGGGACACACAGGCACTGGTGAAAAGCACGAGTGGGAAAGACAAGGTACAGGCAAGCCTTTCTAGAAGATCCAGGTCAGAGGCACACAAAGCTCAGACTGAGTCATGCTTCATGCTTTCCAGCAGACCTGGGTCTGTTCTTTCTGTATTGTGTCAGCTCAGGACATTCCCCCAAAGGCTGTCAACTGACATGTCTGACTGCTGCATCACCCAGCTGACCAGAAAACACGAGCAGCTCACCCCACAATGAGGGCAGTGTGCAGGGCTTACTACCAAGTACACTAAAAAAATGCAACATGCTCTGCATGAACTTAGGTGAATTCCAACTAAAAAATGTAAATCTACACCTGTACTCTGCACCACGAGAGAGGACCTAAGGATTCCTGGGGAAAAACATCACTGATGTCTTTCTAACTGAAATGCAACATGGACTAAATTAGCCAAGTGTACCTTTTAATGATGAATGGATTAATGGAGTAACCATTTTCTACAGAGGATGGTACCTTTCTGCTCAGCACTACAAATGCACATAGAGAGCAAAACAAGCAACAAAATAGATGGATGCTGGCTGTATCCCAAAGTTATTAGTCCCAGTGTCCCTCAAAGCCAAGTTTAGCTGTATCCATCCCCTACAGAAGTGTTTGGTTGCCACTGTATCTGCCCTGGATCCAGAGAGGGCAATGAACTGCATGTGTTATTCTCTTTTGTATATCCACAGAAAGTGTTGTTATCTTTATTGATACACTGTTATGACTTATCAGTTTCCACATACCAAAGATTATGTATCATGGTTTCAATCCAACCTCCTTGGTTGAGAGGAACTTTCCTTACACAATGGATTAATGATTTATGTTTGAGAAGCTGGAGAGTTGTTAACATGTTCTGTTTATTCTCTGGACAAAGACAGCTTGGCTTAGCGACAACTCGAAGGAAATCAGGATTTCTAAAAATAGGCTGAGGTGGCCAATAATCCTTTAGGAGTTGTGATACTCACTGATATCCAGATTAAATGAGGAATTATGAGTAACCCTTAGTGGGAGGGTTTGAAATGGAAAACCCAAAGAGAAGATGACTACATAAGGAACACTCATACTGTCCCTACATCCCTGCTGACTTCAGTGAGCACAGTATTCAAGGAAAAAGACATAACTAAAAAGCTGTGTAAGCATCTTGACAGCTAGTTAGCTGGATGACACATAAAACCTCTTGGAGCTGAATCTAAAACATGGATAATTACGTGTTTGGTTCTCTTTTATTTCTCTTAAACTGTACCATCTCTTTTATTATTCTCTGAGTTGAAGGAAGGAATTATTCTTGATTTTTATTTCCATGTTTGTCTCTAGAACAAAAATAATTTCCAGGGTGCCAGTTGGCAAATTTAATTCCCACAGCATGTTAAACCTTAAAACTGCACCACATCAAAGCTCTCTCACAGACCTTAGCACCTTTCTACAAAACCAAAGTATGTGCAGGAACCTAAAGAGCTTCCCCAAGTATTTGAGACACAGCTATTCACTGTTCTTACCCCTTTCCCATGTAGCTCAGGGAAAAGCACAGGAAAAAGAGTCAGAAGGACACTGACAGAATATGAATCTGCTCCCATAATTGCAATTTGAGAGGGAGCAATCCTCACTGCTGGAAATTCTTGGATTATCAGATTGCTGTCTATACAGTGGATTCCTCCAGCCTTGTTTGGGCAGGGCTGAAGAAAATTAAACTTCAATCTAGTGCCAAGTACACTGGGGCTCTGGGTTCAGTTGGGCTCCCTAAATGCTCCCACCACACAAGTGCAAACAATAGCAAGATCATCTCTGTTGAATGTTTTCCCCTGAATAACTGTTACAGCTATCTGCACTGGTTTACATCTGTGTTCTACATCCCACAGAAATGTTTTGACCTATTATTTGTAAGACCACTGGACAAATATATCATTTATCAGCACAACCACCCAATTATAATACAGCTGCAGCCATCTCTCTGCCAGCTGGTGCTTTGTGTAAATGCCCCATTCCAGAAGAATAGGTTTCCTGTGGGTTTTTTTTGTGGGTTCCCTCACTACCTGCTTAATCATCAAACCATACAAATTATGGATTGAGATGAACCTCAGCACCTGGCTCCTAAAGTCATAGGCTACAGGGTCAGTAAAGTGATAAACTTCACTAAGGTGTAACACACAACTGCACTCCCTCACTTCCCTTCTACACTGACAGCTTGTCCTGCTCCTTCAGCCTGCTGGGATCTCACTTAAACCTGCCAAAGAGCAGAAAGTTATCAAGTGCTCTCCCTCTGAACTATTAAGCAACAAAAACCAAATACTAAATTACCTCCTTTTCAGCAAAGAGGAATTTCCGAGTGCCAAGTACCTGGGTTGTGACTAAACCCTGTCACTGTTCTTATGGGAAAACACTGTTTGCTATTCTTGGTAAAGGGAAGGGCTTTCAAATCAAGATAATGTTTCACTTGTTTTTCAGAAACAAATTTAATGGGGGTGGGGAGGGAAGAAGGGAAGCAAAAATAAATTTTACTTTGCACCAAGTTAAATTACTCAGAGTTTCCCAAAATGTGAGGCTTGGGTCAGAAGCACTGGAAAGTTTAAGAAATACTCCTTTAAAAACAACTCCCACAGAGCAAAGCTCCTTCTCCATGACTGAAAGGCATGTAAGGAAGCCAGGTCACTCTGTCTAGCCTGGCTTGCTTGCTTTCTTTTCCTTTCTTCTTTTTTTAAGAATTTATTTGGTGGGTTGAATGGTAGGGCCATGTTGCATCTTTACCACATCTTACTTGATGTTTCCCAGAGTTGCACCTCCAACCCCAATTCACCCCTTGCTGCAGGAACAAAATGAGCCACCAGCACATTGGTGCCACAACCATCCTGGCTGGGGGTAGAGGCAGAAAATGAAATTCCATCATCACTTCTATCCATGCTCTCTCTGATTATCCCTGCCTGCCAAAGCAGGAGAGAAAATAATGGCCACATGGAGATACTGCCTTTGCATGCTTTAAGTGCTTTGTTGTCCTCAGGAGCTGCAAAGAAATCAAGGCTGGCTGGGTATTGTGTTAATGATACTGTCAAGAGGCCAAAATAAAGTGCTACACCACAACCCAGCCTTCTGCTATCAGCACTACTGTCCCACTCTCCTTTGGGCAATCAGGGTAACAGGCTGGAGAACATGCCAGTGGTCTGGGAAAGGAGATCTCAACACTTGGCTTTTGCTGATAAAAACCTGGAACCACTCAGAACACGACTCTGCCAGATGCTGATGGCTACACAAAGCACACCAACACTCTAGTTTTGCCACACAACTATTTTGCAACTATCAAATACACCTACAACAAAACCAGTTTGGTGGGAGGGAGTTCCGTATATTTTTCCATGTGGTTGCTGTCAGCAGGCTGAAATCTTGATAAGCTGCACAGCCAACTTGGCTGACTTCACTGAAACCCTGCTGAAGACAAGTTCTGAGCTGAAAAGCTACTGTTTGTGTTTCCCACTGCCAGGCAAGGGAGGACAACCATATTCAGCATCTGGCCAAAACTTGTTTCCAGCTGCATCAAAGATCCATACAGATTCCACCCAAAGGTCAGCAGCCACGGTTTTAGATGAAGAATGTGCTGCTTTTGAAAGACAATGTTGTCACTGTGATGCACTCTCCCTACTCCATTGTTCCCACTGAAAATGAGGAAGGGCTTGAGGTCTCTGAAATGGGAACTGCCTTTAACTCCAAATCATCCTGAAGTATAAACATAGACTGATGCATAACTGATTGATGTTACATACAGTAATCAACTCTAAAAGACATTTTCTCCCTAGCTTCTCAGAAAAATAAAAAAAAAAACCAAACAAACAAAAACCTCCAAATATCCCAAGAGTCCAGAGGATATGATGTGTTCTCACTGTGGAATATTACACTTCACAGTACAAAACTAAAACCATCCAATCTCTGTTCTGTTTAAATGTGAATTAACTGCCTGTGTACTTTTTAAAACCAGTCACATGTTGATAAAGCTGGACTGTGTAACAAGTTCATTTGTCCACTTCATTCGTGACACAGACACATTAAAACTGCAAACATGTTCTGATTTGGGGTTTCTGCAAGAAAAGACTTTATCCATTCAGGGCTTTGACAATGAACAAACTGGGAATTCTAGAAAGTATTCTTAGAGGCAGAGAATGAGGAAGATGAAGTACAGAACTTACCTTCCACTGCAAAGAATGGAACCACTGATCCCTCAGGTAACTGTTTGCAGCCTGCAATAAGGAAAAGTTACAGACAAAATCATTAGTTTCTACCAGTGCTTCAGGTCACTAAGGTACTTTATATTATAACCAGTTTATTTTCACAGAAAGCAGTGTCACAAAGACCTTGCTGCATTATAAAACACTGAACCAAAACCCTACAAAATATTAACCTGCTATGAAATGCTGTCCAGCCCAGAGACTGAAAAATCCTCCGTGAACTCAAACAGGTGTGGGTCAGATCTTTAATTCCTGGGGGGCATTTGCCTCTGCCATTAATCACCAAAAGCAGAGTATGAAGATGGGCTGACATTTTACTAGGAGGGGTGGGTTTTTTCCATACTCTGGTTTCTTTTCTTGTCCTGCTCCTCAGCTGGCCCCAAAGCAATTCAAATAATGTCTTAGCTCCTCCAGTGATATTAAAACAGTGAAAAGCACAGCACAGACAGACGTGCAGATACATGCACAGACTGTTTGCAGCAACAGCAGAAATGTTGCAATAATCACTCCCAGCCATCACCCATTTTTGTCCATATTAAGCACAGCTGCCAGAAATTCCCAGTGTGAAGCCAGGTCGTAGCCAATGAAGAAATAGTTCAACACTCCCAAAGGTCAAAAGGCTTGGTATCAAAAAATATAAAAGCATGTACAGTGACGTAAATATGCGTGCCTTAACAAGGTGACATAAGTCTGAAGTATTTGAGTGGGCAGAGATGCCCTTTGGCTTTTCCAGCTCCACCTTAACGCTGCCAATTTTTACTCACGTTTCAAAATGTTTTACAAAAACATGAAGATTACAGGTTAGCCTATAAATCCATGTCAAAAAATTTAAAAGGTGAGGTTCTTTGCCAGTCAAAAAGCATGTGTTTTTTGCAAATTAGAGCATCACTTACGAAGTTTCACTCCCCAACACCTTTTCAGTTAAGTATTCAAAATCCACACTACAGAGTGTATTTAATCTCCCAACACTCATTCAGTTCACTGATAATGGCAGAAATACCAGAGGTAAATATGCTGTATGGCTACCAAAAACATGTTTAACCTCAAGACCAGAAATTAGTGGTTCAGTGACATAAATTTGGACTGATTACTCTGAATTAAATAGACTAGCATCTTTTTATATGTATGTATCCTTTTATGTAATATGTATTACATATTATTTATATCTTAATGAGAAGAAATTGCTCCTCCAGTAGATGCTGAGGCAATACAGCAGGAATAAATATATTATAAATAATCTTAGTTGACCACAGAATCCAACAAAAACCTTCCATTTCAAGAAGAATGCTGATATATCAGAATATGGAATTGCTACCAATGAAAACAAAAATTTCCTGCTTTATTTTATTTTTTTTGCATGCAATGAAAAATTGTAAAAATATTTGGAGTGCGTATCTTCAGGATATTTTGGTCAGCCAATATTTACTGATTTTCTGTTATTTACACAGTATTTTATACATATATGGGCATTATAACACAAGACAGATTTTTTACTTGTATGTTACAGAATTAAATTTCAATTCTATATACTTAATACTGTATTTTAATACAATGAAAAGGTCAAAAAACAATTTGCCACCAAAAGGCAGAAGAATATTTTTAACATAATTAAAAAGACATGAAGGAAATATGCTTCAATGTTTCTTATCTTTGTGCAGAGACAATGCTCTAAAACCTCAACATACTTCTTTGAAAAAATTAATTTCAAATTGAAATTCATGTAGGAAAACAAAAAACCTCCTTTCTAAATTCCAGCATCAAAGCTCTTTAAATAATAAGTAAAACTGAAGGTTTTTGTAGGCTTCATGTATACTAAGCAATTGTACCAATAATATAGCAAGGCACACATCCAGTACATTCTTACAAAATTTAGGAAGACTGAGTTTATAGGAACTATACAAACTAAGATATTGTTATTTAAATAAAAATCAAAACTTTTCTAGGGGAAGGAAGTACTTCACTCCAAGAGGTAAAATGTCAACCTGAGTCAGTTCTTAAAGTGAGACCAAATGCTGAAGCCCTAACTTGAGATCTGTTAGTTATTCTTGTGCTTTAATGATGTCAGTAGGACAGATTGTAAGACCACTGCAAACAATTAGAGAATATTATGTGTAGATAAATTGTGGAAATGATTGGAGCCCTAACTATTAGTGAGGACAAGAGCATCATGAATAGCAGGAGGCACAAGTGAACTGCAAATACTGTGGGAGAAAGAAATGAGGAATGTTGCAAGACACAAAATCAAAACTGGCAGAGGAAAGACCTGTACAACTCTATGGCAGCAATATACAGAAAGCATTTTAAAAGTAAAATTAGCAAAGTGACTGGGTTCCAAGTGTGGAGCCAATGTCATTCAAGACCACTTCCCAGGAAAATCAAGACAAAGAGACAACATGAACAGAAAACAGAAAAACAAACCTTTAGAGAACTCCCACACTTCTAGTGATCAGGACTCAGTGGTAAGAGAAGTTTGGAAGACCAATGGCCATTTCAGCAGCGCTCTTTGCACCAGCTCAGCACAGACTGAACACTTTACCCCAACCTCCCTCATCCTGAGGGAGCTGACACCAGCATTCCCCATTTCTGCCAGCTGCAGGGACTGATCCTCCCAGTGCACCCTTCCGGCCCCCTGACTCCAGCAAAGCCACAGCATCCTGCAGGAAACGCTGGCAAACAAAGATCTCACCCTGCACAGCATCCTTTGGTCCTCCCTCCTCATTTTCAGGCTCACACTGAGAAGGCACTACAGGGAGTATTTCTTTCTTACCAAAGGAACAGTTCATAGCATGCCAGGGTGAAAAAAGAGCCACCAAGCTCTTGTGGGTGCTCAGCTGCCCAGTCAGCTCTGCAGGCACTGACTTACTCGAGCATTCAGGTTATTGTAACATTTCTGAAGTTTAAGCAATGAGCACCACAGTGTAAAGCAGTAGAGGGAACCACAATTCATTTATGGGGCTGCACATAGACATTTACAGTTTTATCTGATGTGCACTGACAGAACCCAGGCTTTCTGCACTGAAGTCATCACTTTCTGGGAACTAACACCTACAGTTTTTTACCACAGCTAAGGGCATAGTTAACTGTATTTGTTCTGCTCTAGGGTACAATAAAAAGGAGAAAATGAGACAGAAAAGACTTTAAACCAGGCTTTCCTTAGGCATTCTGACCACACAGGGAAAGTTTTTCTTATTTTCAGCCTTGCCCTCGCAGTGAGTCCAATTCTGCTCCACTCTTCTGACAGCTACCTTTCCAACTTAAAAAAAATTTCAGCTGGAAATGTTTTGCCTGCTGTTGTTACAAATAGTAGACAGGACTGCAGTATAATGAAGATCTTATAATTCTTTATTGTACTTGAATACAGTTTTACATATAGTGGTATGTAAAATAGTAGTTTAGGCCCCTTGTGTGTTTAGCATGTTTAGGCCCTAATTCTGCAAATAATTTTGTTCTCAAATGCAGTGGCTTTACACAGTCCAACTGAGCTTCCTGCACAATCAAGTCCTCATATTGTTTTTGTACAACCACAACATAGTAGAAAAATACTTTAGAAAACAGGAAAATGTGGGAGTAAAACTCTTAAAAGGTGCAAGAAGATTAAATGACTTGTAGCTTATTTATTATTCCAATGAGGAAGCAGAGTATCTACTTTAAGAACATCTACTGTTGACAGTACTTTTTTAAGATTAACTGATCCTGGAACTGTGTTCTGAAGGATTTTATATTCTCATTTTTGGGGTGTAAAGGTTCAGTCACAGAGGAAAAGCCACCTGGGAACAACTGTAGTACAAACTTTACTCATAGGATTAAATTCTCTGCTTTAAAAAGAAAGCTTACAGGAAAAAAACTGTGCAAGAGATTAAATGCCTACATATGCAAAGCTTTGGTCAACATGAGCAAATTTATACCTCTGTTGAACAAGGAAGTATTTGCTCTGCACCCCAACTACTTCATTTCTTACTCAATGAGAAGGAATACAAGTTTATTGTTAAAAAGCAGTGAACATTTTAAAGGTAGGTTTTCTTTTTGCTCACAAAAATAGGAAATTGAACACTTGCTTCATGCCAGGTTACAGCCCCTGTAATCATTTGTACTCAGGCAAGGAGGAGACTAAATAGGAACCTTCCTGAGAAACAGAACACCTTAAACTCTGCAAGAAACAGAGCACTCCACAGATTATGGTGAAGAACTCTTCCATTCCTTTAACAGTAAATGACCACCACAACATCCCTTGCTGCTGGGCATGTGTGTTACTCAGAAGAATACATTAACAGGCTTGTCCATGTAGGAAACTGTTCCCAAGTTTTCCTTGCAACAGCATTCATCACACATATGCTTCTAGAGGATTTTGCCATCTGAAAAGATGTGGCAATAAGTGGGATTTGATGACCCAGATTTTGGCTTTGATTCTTCATGAGTTTATCCTGTGATTCTCTCTCTCCCTTGCTTGCTCTCTGGTCAGCAGGATGGCATTTTGCTGTGCTTTTTTTCTAGCTGATATTCATGACTGGGACACATCAAACAGCACAGGCTTCTCTGCCCCCATTTATTATCAGCCACATGAACAGTGGAGTGTCCCAGGGCTGCAGGAAGCCAAGCCCATGGCACACATACAACTGTACAAAACCTTTACATTGCTGATGCAAATCCCAGCACTGCACCCCTGACTTCCCTGCAAGAGAAACCTGCCACTCTTCTGGCTTAACCCAGGGTACAGAGAGAGTTGCTAGAAATTGCTAGAAATGCCCTTTTCCTCCTTAAAATATTCCCTGCCTCTGCTGGGTTGTGGTCCTTGTATGACCTCTCCACACTGGCAGCATTGGCTGGACTGGCACTTGAAACAAAAGGCAGGTTCTCCTAGGAGACTGAAATAAAATACCACTGAAAACCCAGTGGAAACATTGACTGTGGGGACTCCCTGGCACAAACAGCGTGGTCAAGCACCGAGCTGAACGTGTGACTCTTGTGCTTGTCAAGGCTTCCTGCTCTGTTTGTTTTTCCTTCTGACTACACTCGATTGCCAAGAAATTAATAAAACAACACGAGCGACGGGGATGGAAGTGGTGGCTTTAAAAGAAAGGACACCACAGGAAAGCAAGGCAGTACTGTCATGAATTAAATACCAAAGCCTTTTTCCTGGGACTCTCCCTATATTTGGTGCTCAGCAGCTCATGAAATTATACTGTAAGGTTTTTTTCACTCTCTTTCAAAAGGTTTTTTCACTATCAAGGGTAGCATCCTCATAATCATCCACACAACACCATAATCACATCTTGTGCTTTACAAAGAGAAAGCAGAAGAACAGAAGCCTAGCCCAGCTCAAGAAGGCCCTGTTATTCCCGATACTAAAGAGCTCACACTTCATCAAAGCTAAATTTAGTTCCCATTTCCTGGCCTGAAGAGCTTGTGGCCTATGAGCCAGCTTCAGCAACACTCTTCTTTCACACCTGCTATCCCAACTGGAGGGAAGGAAAAAAAATCTGAGATTTTGATTGCTGCTCATGAAAAGGACCAGGGATCACATAATTTGGCAGGGGGAAAGAAAACACAATCCCTCAGCATGTCTGGAAAACTGACAGCCCATGATCCCCAGAAACCTGACTGTCCATGACTCCCACATGGGACAATGGGAATCCCCAAATGCCAGGCAGTGAAACACTCAAAAAGCTGTGCTTATTCAATAAACACTGAGTGGGAAGAGCTCCACACATGAAAATGATTTCTAAATGTGAACCCAGCCTGGATTAAGCTGTCTGTTGCCTGAGAACCAGGTCTTCCTCTGAAAGCCAGGTAGGCACGTCCTGTTGGCGTGATCGGGTTTCCTAAGAGGAGCTGCATCACCTCCGGCGCTGCCTGTCAGATTCCGTGTGTTAAAATAGGTTGGGATGGGTCAGTGTTGCCATGGGAGGGCTTGGGGATGATGTAAGGAAAGGTAATGGCACTCTTCCCTCTCTGACTCATTACTGTGCACTAATAAGCCAGAAATAGACCCTGGTGACAGCAGACAGAGGGGATGAAAACTTGAACATGGACAGGGGCTCTCCTCCAGTATCTCACACAGAATTGTTTTGGTTAGAAAACACCTCTGAGATCAAATTCATCATCTAACCCAGCACTGCCAAGCTCATCACTAAGCCATGTCCCCAGGTGCCACATCTACATCTTTTAAATACCTCCAGAGACAGTGACTCAATCACTTCCCTGGGCAGCCTGTGCCCTGAGAATACTTTTGGTGAAGAATTTTTTCCTAATTGCCAATCTGCACCTCCACAGCCTTTCCCTCACACCCACTAGGCAGGTCACCTTGTCACAGGAGGAGCTCAGGTTGGTCAGGTTGGACCAGCCTTTCTTAAATCCACACTGCCTTTAGTGAAGCAAAAATTGCAATCCTAAATTTTTCTCAAAAATGAAAAATTGGGAAAGGCCCTTATTCAAAGTACTAAACTGCTTCATTTTATGGCAAATCATGTCAACAACATCCCACGCTAGTAAAGAATTTACAATGCAGTATGTGCAAAAACATAGATCAACATATAAAATCTGTAATAATCAGAAATATGAAATAAATTTGGGGTAGTCAAAACTATTCATTTAGACATTTTTACATATGCGTGTGTGTGTGTATATATTCATACACACTTTATTTAAAGGCTTTGGAAAAAAATAAAAATACAGATTTCACCAAAAGTTCAGTTCAGAACAGTACTGAGAATATGTTTTGGACTAGTTTGCCTTGTTCCACTATCATACACTTCCTGATACTAGAGGTGGACATTACATCAGAGCCTGCTGCTGCTCAGAATAGCAGGGCAGAACGATTTCATAAAAAAACGGAAGTCACTATTTCCCAGAGATGCATTGAAGTCTCTCACAAATCTGGAAATAACTGAACTATGCAAGGGCTACTTTCTCAACTCCTCAGTTAAAGTGTCTTTTGGATACCTCTACTCTTTGTTACATAGACTAGAGAATTTCTGCTGAACTCAACTACTTCATAAATTCAGCTTTTTCAGCTTGATTTCTTCAGCAGACTAAACATAACTTTAAGAACTGTTTTGGATTTGTGAATACACATTACAACTTCATAAGGGACATCTAATTTTATAGTCCCTCCAATCTGACCACATCTGATGAATCAAGATACCACCAAGGACCTAGTCATATTAAAAACATTTTTTAAAGTTTGTATTTTGAATTGTCTTGAAATTCCCATAGTTATAATGTAATCTGATCCAGAGTGCTCAGCCAGGCAGCAATAAACAGAAGTCCAGCTCAGTCCACTTCTTTAAGAGTTCCAATGAGGTTACATAAGGACACCAATCTTTTTGAAGAAAATACCAAAGTATCCATGCTAAGATGTTGCTGTTTCACAAACATAATTATTTATGTGTTTGGTTTGTTGGGGTTTTTTCTTTTTTTCTTTTTTTTTTAAAGAGACAAAAGTCAGGCTGCTCCAGATTACAGCCTGACTACCCTACCAATTTCCTTTCCACTCAGCAGGAAGCTGTGGGTTCAAGTTTTATCTTGTATCCCATTAAGTAGACCCAAACAGGCAGCTGCCATAAACTATAGAATAAAAACTTGGAAATAGAATTCTGAAAGGCAGGTGTAACTATTCCATCTGTTGAAACAGATATGATCATAAATGCTAGCACCACTAGGGAAATTTATGGAAAAAGCAGAATCAAAATCACCATGAGAAAATCATCCAGCTTGAGAAATTCAGACAACTTTCTGTCTAATTAGTTCCATTAATGCATTAGGAGGGAAGATTTCAATAATAACAAGGACCCTAACCTAGCTGTTGGGAAATCATGGCTTATCTTCCTTACCTTCCCCTTACAGTCCTACCTGGATGAAATATATACATATCCTATAGTCATGGCTGTATGATCAACTGAAAAAGTAAAATTCCTAAGGGCAAGAGATAAACTGTCTTCAAAACAATGCTGAGAAACATGAGAGAGAACCATGCAAGAGTTAAAGTGAAGCCAGTTTGGTATTTTCAAGTTATGACCTTTCAAAGTTCTTTGGGGGCCATGCAGTTTTTCCTACTCCAGAGTATTTCCAAAGCTCAGTGCTGTGGAGTGCTTTTCTGTCATTAAAACTTGCAGTGACCTAAGGAGGCCTATAAAGCCTCACAAGTGGATGAAGAAATCTGGAATAATGTAAACACAGTGTCTACTGTTTGAAAACACCACTTCAGAGAACCAGCATATATAGACATCCACACAAATATACTGAAATAATTCAGTGAAGACTGAGTAGCTTTTAAAAATGGGTATCTGTCAGTTCCAGTGCAAGTTCTGGGTTTCCTATATGAATTCAAGGATAAAACTTTTGCAGGAATAAGACTATATGTAAAAATACAATAATTCCAAGCCCGTATCAATGTGCCTTTACATAGAACACTGCTGCACAAATTCAGCAAGAAGATTTAACCACTGTGGCCCAAAATTTCCATTCTGACTGTTAAACACCACAAAGAGTTTCAGAGCTATCACCCTGAGTAAATTTTAGGTAATTTGACAGCACCAAGTTCTCTGCCTTTACTGAGTCCATCTAAATAAAATTTCATGCACAGGAAACAGAAAAAAGTTGAAGGAGATTCACAGTAAGAAAGAAAGTTGTACTTTTATGTTTACTGTACCTGCAGTAGGACAGTACCCCCCGGGATTGTGAGCTGTAAACAGTACTTAGGGGCATTCTCCCAGGAGAGCAGTTGAACATCTTCAATAGCACTGTAGGAAATGGAGTTTTCCATGTACCCAGTTGGCTGCAAGAAAACAAAGGAGAAGAGGAAAAAATGTTTACTTGGCCATCATAAGTTTGACAATTCCAAAGTAAGAATAGTACTATGAAAATGATTCTTGGTGTTGAAAGTATTTGCAAAATCTGATTGAAAAGCAAAATTCCTACCCAGGTCATTCAAGAGAGAGACCTATCCAACCACCCTCCTCCAACTCATTCAAGTGTTAAGATTACTTCCATAAAAACAAAACCAGGCCAGTCCAAGCTGCCTGAAATACACAAATGTCAAACTGTCCTGGACCCAAAAATCAATGGAACCTAATTCCAGGTTGAATTGACCTATGAAGGGGTCTGTCCATGCAAATGCATATTCTGATGTCCAGTTTAACATGGAAGTCACAATTAAAACATAAATAAGTAAGTGCATTTTGTAATTAAACGTACAACACAAACTGATAGTTGCAGGAGAACAAACTTAAACATGAAACTCCTTATTAGAATCCCTGTTATTCTTAGGCATTACAGAAGTACAATTATCTCTGAGATAAGCTGACATATAAATGGATTTATGCCAGCACACATGAAATTATGTCTTTAAGTAAATACACAGTGCTAGAGCTGTGTAACTATTGAGTATGTGTACATACACCATACTTTTTGCAAGTAAAATTTTTAAAGCAATTGAATATTTAAGAGAGGTCCTCCGAAGACATAATTTACTTTGCTGTGCTACAGCCTAAGTGAACTGATCAGTACTGCTGTGGCAGAGAAACTATTTTCATACAAAAATAATTAATCCCACTTCATAGATACACCATAGACTTGACCATGTCTTTCAAGAGAATAGAGCTCATTACATTTATGAATTATTTTCTCACTATTACTGATTTACATATAACTTCAACTTCTCAAACTCACTCCCACTGTGCCCAATACATAAGTTATTTTTAACTGACAGTCCTGAAATAAGGATGGCAAGGGAGAAACCACATCAAGTTCAGGGTCAAACAGGGTCAACTCCTAAAATCACAACACAGGATTCCCGGGGGCGAGTGTGAAATAAGCAAATTGCATTTGGAACGTCTCTCCTTCTAATTGGTACAACTTTCTTCCATAAGTTAAGTAGGTGGTGCATCTGGAAACCGTGCTTTGCAGTTCTACACTTCATACATGTTTCTAAGCCCATGAACGTCATCCACCAAAAATGCAGTGACAGCGTTGTCACCCACCTTTGCTGCTACAAGAATTCAGCTTTTCTTCTCAGCAAGAAAAACCCAGCGAGCCACAGAACTCAACCTCAATATCTTTTTCCCTAACGGTTGTTGCGGCAGCGCTCATTTTGCACCAGCCCTGGGTGAAAACAATTTTCACTGTCTCTTTAACGAAAACCTTGTTATGCAGGAAGTATGATAAACTTCTGCTTATTCATTTACCCACAATATTGTTCTACACTAGTGACTGGAATCCCAGTGGCTTAATGCTGATACTGTACGTCATGAGTTGCCTACTGGAGAGTAATTATCTCGTTCTCACAGGAAGCCAAAGGCCCAAGATCCTTTGGTAATCAGCATTACAACACTCAGGGAAAAATATCAAAACAGCCAACATAAAATCTAGTATGCTCAGGGGGCAAAGTTATCAAAAACATGCTCTGAAAGACTGGAGAAGGGAGAAATCCAGAACCAGTTAATGCAAATATAAAATGAAATGAATCAAAGCAATTTAAATTTCTCTCTTAAGAAGGTGCTGACTGCCCTTAATACCCTCCATTAACTTCAAAGAGGATTTGAAGAATTCTCACAGAATCTGTTCCCAAGAGAAGCTTCTCCTATACCTTAAATCATCCATTTAAACAGCATTAAAGACAACTGAGCCAGTTCACCCACAGCCCTGTAGCCATAGAGAAGTGATTTCATCCCAGGTGTACATCTCTTCTCACAGGACAGTCCTTTTCCTTAAGAAGGACAGAGGAGCAGAGCTCTGCAGTTTGCCAAGGATGGGAAGACTATGGAACTATGCAGATGGTCAATCACTCTAAATGAAAGTCAATGAGGTACTTTATGTAGCATTCATATGATCCCATGTCCATATCATCTATCAAGCCATACTACACACATACAGTTGTTTGCCATCTTACTCAAAAAATGAGCAGCCTAAATATACTTCAATCCCTGTAAGCATCATCATATGCATTGCCTCTGCTTTCACTAAAAACATTGTTCCAAGAAGTGAAGTATTTTCAGACCTGAGAACATCAGTTACAGGCAGCTTCACCTCTGTTTAACAACTGAGAGAGACTAAAGCACAGTGATTTATCACTGTATAGCATTCTTTAAAACTGTGCTGTCCAACACTAAGGACCATGCTCCCACATCAGGGCTGGATAGAAATGCCCTGAAGAAGCACCAGATCTCAGTCTCCCCAGAGCTCACAGAGCCATGGTGCTCCTCGTGGCACTCACAAGGGGAAGGTCAGCCCCACACAAAGGTGTCCTTTCCCTAATCTCTCCACACACACAGATACAAGGACAGTGCCCTGTTCCTCAGCAGTGTTTTCCCAGGACCAAGCACAGTTCAGCCATTTATCAGGAAATGGCCTGAGGTAAAACCACAGCCTGAGTCACTGGTTTCTCTTAAAACACAGGTTATTTTGACATTCAGGTATGTGAACGTCAATCACAGTGAATCATTGTGGTTGATAAATAAGCAGTGCAAGTGCTGCACGTTCTCATGCTGCAGCTGGTCTTGCTTGCACCCACCCCCCAGAAGCTGCATCCTCACCCCAGGTCTCTCCATGGGAAAGTTAAATTAGAACAACATGCAAGGCCAGAAATGTGGATTCAAGAGGTTTGAAAATACCTAAAATGAGATAGATCCTCAGTGGGTCATCTGGCATCAATACCAGTCTTTAGCAGCACTCCCACCTCCATCCACCCACTTTGTCTCTGCCTGCACAAATATTTGTCTGGCTGTGGCGTCAGGCAGATCAGGGAACCCATCCAGCTTTTGCCAGATTACTTCTGAGCTCCTTCAGCCCCATTTCTAACACGAAACAGAAAATAGTATGTTATCATAACTTAGGGGCAGCATCATCAGAAGGAGCAGCTGAGGACCTGAACACTTCAGTTTAATTATTAGTATCAGACAGTCTAAAGCCACAGCATCTTGAGCAGCAATATGTCAAGTTCAGTTGAAAATGCCTTTATTTAAGAAAATACTAAGTCTTGTTTTTATAGTTGTCATTTTTGAAAGGAGATTTATATTTCCTGGCAAAGTCTGAAATCTATGAAACGAAGCAAGATAATGGGTTTTTCTATCTCACTCTACAAAATTAATCCAGACTTAAGAAAGTTTGGCCACAGAAATCTACATATGTCAGCTTACAGATTTACAGTTACAGTTTGAACTTCTGGCTCTTTGCTGTTGAACATGTTATGAAAAAACTGTAAGAGATTCATAAACGAAAATGCAATTTATTACAACAAACAAAAACCCCACAAGGAAACATTTTTCTCTTCCCATTAGCCTTTCCTTCCCTCCCCAAAGGAAACATGCAACTTCTCCATTGGGAAATCAGGTATGTCTTAACCTCAGTGAGAACTTGGTCTTTTTTCAGTTCCATATTTATTAATCATACAGCTCTGAAACTCTGCACCAGAATAGGCACACCCCAAAGCCTACTACAAATCAAGTCTTAGGGGAATCCAGTGCTCCCAAAACTGGAAGAATATGTAGGCTCCTACGTCAGCTTGGTTTTCTCTTGTGTTTCTGGGAAAAGTCAGCAGTAGCAAACTACTCAATAATGCAAAAATCTGCCCACTTGTTTCCATGGGAAATTCTAAAAGGAAAAGAATAAACATGACGACCATTATTAATATGAGCCTTGTATGCACTTACTCATATAATAATGCACTAAATCTTCAGATGCATATTCTCCAAAGAAAGCATCTAGAAAGATGAATTCTCCAAATAGAGCTGGTTATTTGCATTAAAACATATTTAGACTGACAACTCCCACCAACACCACAACAACAGAGAATGATTTTCCTAATTAAATACTCCAGATGGTGGGGGGAAATGGGGCTATTCCAGACCCTCTCTCCCTGCTGTCAGGTGCTTATTTCTCTCTTGGCTGCTCTTAAGAATGAGCCATGCTCCTGCTGCAGCCCAGGATGCTGAGCATGCTGTATCACAGAAAGTTTTCCAGTCCCACGTAAGATTCAGACCTGCTAAATAACACACAGGAAGAGCGGATTGCTCTCAAAACTTTGATGGGGGTAGAGACTATTCAATTTATGCTGAAGGGTAATGGACTCTGAAACTGCTGAAAACAATGGCTGCTTTGAAATAAATCTCTCTTAGAAGACATCCATGGCTCCAGAGAATGCCCCTACAAATACAGATATTTCAGATAAGGGCAATTAACATCTTTGCTCATTAATACAGAGCCTATCAGAAGACATTTATCAAGTTCAGCAATTAGTAGTACTATGCCACAATATGCAGTACAGTACAATTTGTCTTTTCCTTGACATGGAAGAATTTACTGCCACGCTCACTTGTCATAATGATTTGAGAGAGTCGATGTTAATCTCACAGAGATTAACCTGATAACAAAACAGACAAAAAGACTGACAGCAAGGAGAACCCAACTCCGCCCCAAAGCTGCACAAAGGCAATTCTGAGCTTTATTGGAACAACATTCTCATCTAATCCATCAGGCTTCCCAGCCTATCAACCTTTCCATCATCACCATTCCCTCTCCACTCCTCCAGGTAAGTAGGTGGTTTTATGTGTTGGACCACAAGAAATGATTCCACCTGCTCTGTGTAGTGAAATGAGTGCTCAATCCAAGGACCCAAGGAGTCTCCCCTGGGGCAAATCTGAATTATTTCTGCTTGGAGCTGCACTGTTCCTAAACATCTCCAAGTTGGGTATTGATGGTTGGTGGGGTTTTGGTTGATTATGTCTGAAATCTTTTGGTACATGGAAACAAATTTGGACACTGTAACCCAAATCTTCAGTGAGGTTCCACATCAGTCAAAATCAAGTAGTGATGATAGGAAAAAGAGGGAGGGGGTTCCTCCACAATTCTGTGTCTGGGTGACTGTGTGTAAAAACATGCATGCATGTTAGTGTGTGTATAAATGTACACACATACCTGTCTTTCTTTATAGCTACACAGAGATAAAAGATAGCAGAAATATATCCTATGCTCTCTACACAAAAATACAGCAGCAATTGTCATATGCTCAGAGGAAAGTAACTCAGGTTCAGTGACAAGATTTAATTGAGGAAGACCAGATCCTCCACAGAGCTGGTCACCCAAAATAAATCAGTGGAACTTCACTGGGAATCTTAACTCAGAACTCCAACAGAAGTTCAACCAAATCTAGCTCAGCAGCAAAAATGTGCATAAATCTCTTTCTTTCCTCTAAATATTTAAGACAACCGAGACTGGAGGCTGTTGCATTAATTAACCTTACAAAACTGATAAAAATATAAGAACTGCCAGTAAGAAACAGCTTACCCCACACTGTGAAGAAAAAAAAAAAACTTCCAATCTGCAGTGAGGCTGAAATATCAGTTTTGTGGAGCTTTAGCAAAGGGACAGGCCAAAATTGTCCATCAACGAGCTGACAAGGAAAAACTGGTTTCAACATTAGGACATATCAGCTTAAAATATGTAAAACCTGTGTGGCAGACACCAGCAGTGGGAAGAACTTCAAATTAATTCAGATCTGAAGCAAGTTAAAAGCACAGAAGTTCATTATTAAGAAAAAGGGAAAATAAGGTCATGTAATGGAATATGTACCATGGCAGAAGAGTCAAATAAGCAGGAAAAAAATGTATTAGTTAGCTGAAATTCATAGATTTCTTTTTTTTTTTTTTTTTACAAGGACATTGTTCTATTTCCCTGTCAAATCCAGGTGAAGGAACGCTTCTGAAGGTTCACTTATTTAAATTTCTGGGAGTAAAATAAGACATATCTTGAAGACTTTCTGAAGAGGCCTATTATCAAGATGACCTTGCCTAAGCTTGCAAGAAATCAACCCTTTCTCTCTGGCCAGCTTAACATGACAAAGGGAATTCCTCCTGAGACTTCCAGTAGTACTGAATGGAATGTTAAATTGGTTTCCATGCTGGTGTCCAAAAAAAAGCTCTAAGGTCAGGTCTATCTAAGAAACCTGGTCTCCTGCTGTCAGACCTCTGCTAACAGGGATGGGGACATGCTGCCAGGTGCACCTGCCCCACTGCAGAGCTGGAGGCTGACCACAGCTTGCCACTGAGATAGTGCCCAAATCTGCCAGATCATTGCCAAGGGGCAGGAATCGGTCCCAGGCCAGAAATCAGGAGTGAAAAGGGACAAGTTGTGTTTGACACAATGTGCCAGACACAGTGAGACTTCCACAGACACTGGCCTGACTGCCCTGCCAGGTGGAAGACTTCAGCACTGAAGATTTCAACACCTCCCAAGAAATGTAAAGAACTCAAAGAGCAGAATTACTATCCCCCACTTTCCAACTGAGAAGAAAATCTCAGTTAAGGTTGTAGCTGCAGCATGCTCTTGATCACACCTGAGGGAACATGAGAAGCCTGAGAGATGTGAAAGAAAAACTCAAGGCTTCCTGACTCCAACCGTGTGAATCAGCTTCAAAAACATCCTCCTCCTCCAAAACTGGGTCACCAATTCATAGGAATGACCACTTCTTAGTATGGTTCACATCCTTCACATTTTTCCATTTATGACTGCAGCCCATGAAACTCTCCTCTGGGAAGAAATACTTCCCAACCTTGACAGGAAGGATATGCTATTAATCCAACTTCCTTGAAATTACTTCAGCAAAGAAGGGACATCACCAGCCAAAATACAGCAGGTACTAACAGGAGCAGCAGCAAGAGAACCAGAGACTTCTGACAGAAAGACTACACACACACCTACTTCTGTAAGACAGTTGTTAGAGGAATATTGAAAAATCCCTAACTTTTGCCCAGAATATGATATATCTACTGAGTGCTAAACAGATCTCAGGTCACTATAGCAACGATGATTTAACAGAAAACAAAACCACATCCTTGTTCAAGGCTGCTCTCTATTATCAATTCTCTTTCAACAAATCAGCTGTGTCACACTCCATGAAATGCATCAAGTGCTGCTAAATGAGAGAGGAGAGAGGTTACTTGTAAAGATTACAGCCCAAGCAGACACAATGTATGCTAGATTAAAATGCCACCCTTTAATGACTGCTTTAACCTGAGAGCTGGGAATGAAAGGTCATCAGCTGGTTTCAAATACAAAGGTGGCACCTGGATAATCAGTCTGTTGAATAACTGGAAGCTGGTGTGTACTGTGAACAGGAGACCTCTGTGCAGCTGGGTTTTGCACAACTGGTTTATGGCAAGAGCATGTTCCTATTGCAGATCATCCTCACAACTTGCAGTGGTTTTTACTTCTGGTTTACAGATCCACAAAGGTCTGCTGTTCAGTATCTCCGTTAGGTCAACAGAAGGTGAAGAAGGAAACCACATTTGTTATCAGTAGGGTCACATCTGCTGTGCAAGGATCTGCTCCTCCCATGGAAAATTTCAGGGTTTTACAAACCAAAAAGGCTGAAGGCAGCTTGAGAGAAGTAACACATTCACCTCTGTCACCTGGGAATACGACATCAAACCTGAAAGGACATCCAAATTTAAATTACTGAATTTGCAAGAAGCTGAGCTATCCAGGATCTCAGGTCCCATTAGAAATACAGAATCTGAATCATGGGCTCTGCAATACTGACAGTTCTCACCACCTCCTCAATGCTCATACCAGCTCATTTCTTACTACAATTTATTTACAAGAAATTAAGTTGTTGCAAAATTAAACCTAGCATAAATAAAACATGCATTAAGTTCTGGTATTCATTTCAAGATGCATTCTCCAGCATTACCTATACCCATATCTTTTACCTGTAAAATAGTGAATCCCTTAGACACTGTAGCAGTCAAACAATTTCCATTAACAAATTTTCCCTTTTCTTTTTAATGCACCCTTAACCCTGCAGTTCCCAGGAAACCACATCCCATCCCAATTTGATGAAAAAGTACAGAACAGGGAGTGCAGTAAACCAACTAAGCTTCTGGATTCCCAATAGGGAATGCTCTAATCTCACTGTTTTTGGAGAAAATATGAGCAGGTCCTGAGTTCCCAGGAAAAATACTAACACAGCTCTGTGCTGTACATAGAAAAGAGAAAGGACATGCAGCAGAGCCTTCAAAAAAGCTATAGATATCCTGCTAATGACAGTCTCACTAAACTCACACTGTTATTAGGAAAAAAAAACAGGCACCTCCTGGGGATGAGTCAGAGCCATTTGGAATCACCTTCTGCTACAGGAGGAGGTGGGAAAACGTGCTTAAAGTGACAGTGCTGTGTCTGACCTGTCTTGCCTTCTACAATAACTTGGACAGGTCTGCTTAATTTTAAATGAGATTAATCTCTCATGTCTGCAGCAGCGATTTCCCCCTGATTCTGTGTCTCTCAGCACTACAGAATGACACCAATGGAAAGTGTCCTTTCCTTCCCTCCAGCAGGAGCTCTCCTGCAGAGCCTGGAACCACCCGGTACCTCCTCCACTGTTGGTCTCCCTCATTGTTTAACATCTGACTGGCTGTTTGTACTGGGAGGGAGTGCTGCTATTTAAATAGAGCTGGCTGAAGTATGTGCAATACCTCTGAGGGTGGGAGACAGTGAGGGAATGGAGGAGAGGGCAACTGCAGTGAAATATCAGAGTAAATATTGGAGCAAAGTGTCAGTTGACTGGGAAATGCATAATGGAGAGGACACAGAACACCAGTTAGAAACTACATTACCTTTGTAAGTTCTCTTACTATGCACAAGGATACTATGCAAAGGGTACTATGCAAAGGAAAGTGACACTTTGGTTTAAGAAAAAAAGTAATTAAATATTTAGCTGAAATCACAAAGGCATTGTGCTCATGGAGAATTAAGTGGTATGAAACTGGCATACCCAACCAGCAAACCTTTTGTTTCAATACAACATCTAACAAAAGCAAGTTACTTTTTCAAGAAAGGTGTCCTTATCATCATCTGCACAGACACACTTTGAAAAGCAGAACAGAGAAGAGCCCTACAATTAGGCACCATGAAACTGGTAAACCCTTTCATCTGGGTGGCTCCCGAAAGGCTGGAGAAGAATTCCAAGGAATTGCAATAGCTCTCCCCCAGGGATCCCAGCGCACACAGCTTTGAAGAGATGCCTCCCAGAGAAGCCCTTTTTATCAGGAGCTAACGCATCAAGCACTGCTCTTCTGTCTCACAGCGTGTTTTGAAAAACTAAGCCACCTTAGTCCTCTCCAACAGCATTTTCTGTTCCAACAGGATGATTCAGCCCTCAACAAGACACACTCACTTGTTTCCTCTGCATGCTCTGACACAGGGCTCACGCGTGGGCAAAGGAACAGATGTACCTGCCCTCCCTGCTGCTGCCTGAGAGACGAGCCAGGGGCTCCCACAACACACCAGACCATCGAGATGCATCTCTGGGTGATACAATTTTGAAAAAACCCAGTTACTTACACATAGCCAGCAGCTAGTAATGCACATCTGAAAGTGAAAAGAAATACAAGTGCTTCCCAGGCTGCAGGAAAAAATCAGCTTTCTGGATTTCCTCTGCCACTACTTATACTCCCAGACCATAAAGAAGCCACAATGCTGTTGGGAAAAATTTTGTAACACACAATCAACCAACACAGAGATGGCTTATACACTTGAGAGTTACACATTCAGTGAAAAAAAAAACCCTCCCAAAACAGCATTTTTGCATACTAGATTAGAGTGACTTCCCCGGACCCCCCTTCCAGATCCAAAATCTGTTTTAAAATAACTCCAGCCTTTAAGACAAGATGAACTTTCAGGTTGTGTCAGCACAATGGCTGCAAGTTGCACTCCCACCTTTGGCAATTATGTTTTAGTTTTCAAGCTCAATTACATTTTCAGGTCTGTGCACAATTCTGCAGCAACATTCTCATCTTCTATGAGGATTACTGTAATAATTTATTTATTATCTCTAAAGGAAATACCTAAGTTTTTATAAAACCTTAAATATTGCAAACAGAAGTTTTTAAGACTGAGTTTTCCAGTCAGGTAAGAAAGTGCACTTGTTCATGGCTCTGACCTCAATGAACAGTCACTACTACTAGCCAAAAAAATTTCCACCAAGGAAATCTGAATGCCATTAGTGAACTGCGTGGTCAAAGTTAAACTGGCCACACATTTTCCAACAGAAAGTTAACAGAAAGCCAGTACTCCTGAAGTGCATTAGCATTTAATGGTGAATCTGAATTCAATCCATCACAGTGTCACTTGTAGCCACAAGGGAGTGTTATGATGTGGACTCTAAACACTGATGAAAACATGAGTTGCTTCCCCTCAGTGACATTTTGGTTCCAGCAGAATACAAAAGCTTCCAAATTAGATACATGTTTGAACTCTACACCTGGACACACATCCTGCATTTTGCCCACTACTGCTTGCATCAGCTTTACTCAAAGCAGGAATGGAAAAAACGGATAAGCGTTCCTGCCCTCCTCTATGTAATTAAAATCCACAAGTGCCACCGCGTCACTGTGTGACACCATCACTGTACAGCTCATAATCTTAACAGTGGCCTAGGAATTGCCTTGGCTACATGTTACTACAGCACTAACAGGCTGTCATGCCACTACCATGTTGAAAAATGAGGCTTACATGCAAATCAACCTTAGCAGAGTTGGTACAAAGGGCTGAAAAATCAAGAACAATTAGCGTTATTTTCCTGCTTAATCTTTCCAGATACCTTTTACAGAAGAATGCTTTATATAGAGATTTGTTTATTAATTTCCCCAGAGACAAAGAAACAGGTCAAATAAATATAAAGCCTCCTAAAATAAGGCACAGCATCCATGTTTAACCTCTGAAAAAGGCCCAAGTGCTCAGCAAGCTTCATCTAGATGTTATCAAGTCATTTTAGGGAAGTATTATTATTGGAAAGGAAATGCAAAGCTTGCAAAGTAAAATAACCTCTGTCTTTTTCTCTATCCTGCATCCTGCTGAAAAGACCTTTTTGCTTTCTGTTTCCGAAAAAGATGTAATTTTAAAATATAGATCTTTGAATATCAAATCAGATTCTGTTCTTGTTTTCTCACAACAAATTACTAGGCTTTACTGGAAATGAATACAACAGAAACCAAAACCAAATTCAACACTGTAAACAGCATAGCAGATGATTTCCAAACACTCCAACATTTTCAAGATTTTCAACTCAAAAGTTCAGAGAACAACTGAGGAAAATGCATCTCTGCTTCAGATTTAATTTCAGAACCTCAACCTCAAATCTTACTCTTTGGAAAGCAAAGTCAGACTCAGATTCAAAGTACTGATAGAAAGTTTCAATTTGACCCACATCCTAACACCTCCGCAGCCAATCCTAATACTTTTCTGCCAGTCCCACTCTCGAAGCACAGATCAAAGACTTTACTGTACATTTGGAGCCATTCCTGTGATGCAAGGATTAGGCATGAAGAAGGAGTGTCTTATTTTCAAAGGTGCAACTGCCTGTGAGCGTATCTAGTGCATATCAGAGCATTACAGCTCAGCCACAAACACCAGTGCCAGAACAAACCACACCTCTGAAATTCTTGTCTTGTCTCCCATTTTCTTTTTTATCTCATCTAAGCTCACTGTCTCTACATGCCTGCTCACAAGGAAAATATACCCAGTCATCAGCCCCCCTATTATTTTATTTTTATCAATATTTTAATGAATTTTTTCCCCACTTCTTTCCAGTATATTGTTCATTTGTGAGGTTGTGACACAGAGCTGGACACACAAAATTCCAGACTGATGCTGTGACCTCTGCAAGAGGCAGTGATGCAGCAGATGCACTGTAGATGCCACTGAATTCTAACAGCACTTCTTAAAACACAGCCCTCATGTCTAATCCTGGCAGTAATCTAGCACTAGATTAAGTATATTATTGTCTCTAGAAATATTACATCCGGCTCTAAATATACAGCTGCAGATGCACACAAGAGTCTACAACACTGCAGAGAGAGAACTGCCTTCAGGATGAATACATGTCCTGGTACTTTCAACAACAAAGGCTTCATCATGAAGACTCAAATTGGTTATTTCAGTAGCTGTACTAGGTTTTACTCACTTGAAGAAAAGGAAACTTAACTCTGTCCTTCATTAACTAAGAGCACCTTGGGCAAGTCATTAGGAAAACTGTTCGTGCACTTAATTTAGAAGCCCAGGTACTGCAGATACATTTTGAGACAAGCAACCAATGGCTGCAACAACCTTTCTCTCATGAGTAAAGAGCCAAAATTCAACCCCTAAACTCGCCATTTATTCCCTCACACATTCATGAACAGAATGAAAAGCTTGTGAGCTGCAAATTACAAGTCAATGCCAAACTTGCTGGATGAGGTTTTGAAGACGTCAGACTAGACAATCACAATGTTTCTTCTCAGGCGTTAAAAACTACGGTCCCTGACTAATGCTGCACCCATTCAGTTTTCCTAGCAGGAAAAAATCATCCTAGAACAAAGAAGAATGGCAACTGTATTGTCCTTGCTGAGAATGAAGCAGCACAGGCTTGCAACACTGCCATGACAAATAAAGAGATCTATTGACAAGGCACGTTATGAGAACTGTCCATCAACCTTACAAAAGCATAAATAGCCGTGGCAGACCATTAAAATGTTGGATGAGAAGAGCTGAAGATGACACTTTTGGTGCCAAAAAATGTTTAAGGCATATACACAAGGTGCAAAAATTCATCCATTTCACTAGCTGCTGCAGGATGAATACAACCCTTGATTCTACTGGTTCTCTCTGCAGCATTCAAACCTGCTCTGAGCATTTGCTGAAGGTCTAGGGAAAAAAAGAAAACCCACGGTGACCACAGCTTTATGGAATTTACTTTTCTCCCTAATAATCCACATCACACAATTGGTCTCCACCACATCTAATTAAAATGCCTTCAAAATGACAGTTCTACAGGAATATTGGATGCAAGTTATCAGACCATTCCCAGAAATTACTCCAGCACCTTCAGACACAATGATCAGCAGCTTCTCTGCCATTATATACGAAGTTTGGACTCTTGAAACCTTAGTCATCTCATGAACAATTTTAATCAATTAATGACATTCATTAGTATGACTGACATTATCTGGAGACAGAAATCAGTAGCTGAACTATCAGCACATCTTTAAGAAGGCTGAGATTGAACCAGGCTGAGGATGGAGATGACTCAGGTGATGTTCTATTACACTTTTGTCTTGACCTATAACCAAGTCTAATGTTCTCCAAAAAGGAAAGAATCAAAGGTTTGAATTCAGACTACAGACAGAATTCAAGAGGCTAAAAGATGTCCCTCTGAGTTATGTAAATACTCAAGTAAATGTAGTACAGCCATATGCAACTGCATTATGGATAATAAGAAGTACACACTCCTGCATATCTTTTTTTTTTCTTCTCAGTGGCCCCAAAATGCTCTAGGGATATAATAAAAATATACATTAAACTAAAGAATTTTATAAATCTGAGTCTTTGCTTGTCCAATTCCAATGAGCAATCAAATCAAGCCAGGAAAATCCAGCTCTCAGTGAATCAAAAGCTAAGACTCAAATCAGGTGTCCTGGTTTCTGTACTGTATTCCAGTCCTGGCATTTCAGCATGACACCAGAGCCAAACCCAGACAGTTCACTGCCCAGAAAGCAGACATCCATGTGGCAAAAACTGCACTGCTGATCTAGCTTGCTCATCTGGTCAGGCTTGTGCACATCCTGCTAACATTCAGTGCCACCCAGGCACAGGTTCCTCTACGCTCATGTTTTGATTCTAACAGAAAAAGCTTTGAGAATGCAGGATCTTGAAGTGTTGACATCAGGTGGGTTTTAGCAGAATTTAAAATAGGGATTACAGAACTGGCAGACAGTGGCAATAAGTCATCTCTGCCAGTGTTAACAGGAGTCCTGCTCTCTTCTTAGAACCCAGATTCTGGAGTGCCTATGACAAACTAACTCCATGCTAAAGTCTGTATTTATAAACTGTTAGAAATTACCCTATGGAATTATTACAGGTTTTTCTTAGAAGGTTTTTTGCATTTTTTTTTTTGTTGTTGTTGTTGTTGTTTGCTTTTTAGTATTAATTAGTGCTGCCTAATGCACCAGGGACCCAAAGCTAATGGCAATCACAGCTGAGGGGACACAGCCACTGCTGCTCTCATCAAAGCTCTTCTCAAAATACGAAACTTTACCACATGAACCTGATGGTTTTTACAAGTCTCTTCTTTCACTATGTGTATCTAAATCAATATTTACCACCATCCATCAGAAATGGTAAAAGAAGAGGCTGGAAAAAGCACAAACTCCCCCAGTCAAATAAAAAAATGGCTATGCTGTTCTTTTTCTTTCTAGCAAAATCTCCAGCAAACAGAACAGTAAATTTGCAAACCCAGTGAGACTGATCAGAAATTACATCTTCTCAGATGCTGGCAAGAGTTCATCAACAACATGCAACAATATTTCTGCTACAGGAAGGAGGAAATCTTGGACACTTGTACAGCCACTGTTCAAATATAAACCTTAAATTTCTGAATAGGGCAAAAACACTGAAAATCTGAAAGCACTGATCTGGCAAATATAATGGCAGGTCTTCTGTACTGTGATTCTACAGCACTGCACTTCATAATTTGTGCATACTCATTCACAGAAACCTAAGAGTAAAACCACCATATGGTGAGAAGGAACAGAATTGAAAATGGTTTCTTTCTTTGTGTTTTAATCCCCTTTTGTGAAAATAATGTGTTTCTATAATGCTAAATAACAAATTACGTGTCTGCAGAATCAGGCTCCTTTTTCAATTATGAGTCAATTATTTCAAGACTGAAAACAGAAAGCTCAAGTCTTCCTGCTCTACTCAAATTCTTTGTAAATTATTCTCAAAGAACAAATGAGATTTCTCATTCCAGTTGCATTCTAACATGATCAAGACTTACTCCTTCCAGCTCAGAACCTGTAACACTCTTTCATTTTAGCAACGATTAGAAATTAGAGGACGCCAATATTTTATCTGGCAGTCAAGAAACTCTTTGAAGTTTGATGTCTACAATGTCAAAAGACAAGTAACGACAGAACTTAATTTGTGCAGATGAGAAACTATTTAAAAATCAGCATGGAAATTTCAGCAACACCCAGTCAGGATCTGGGCTCTCTGAATGTGTTCCAGCAAATGCTTCCGCTTCTAACCAGAATGTGCCTGTACACAAGGGTGTGAGTTAGAGATAGTGACCTTAAATACACACAAGGGGAGTTTAACATCCATTCTCTGCATGCTTTAGAAGAACAAGGAGAAAAGCACAGCATTCTTTTCAGATTTTGCTGCACATTTCTGGACACCCTTTCTGAACACTCGCCCCCCAAGCTCGGCTTTGCTGTGCTTGGCAGTCTCTTTTGTGTCTTTTGCAACACTGCGCACACACAAATTGCCTGTGGTTTCATGCTTTGCTTCCCATTTAAAACTAGCACTTAAACAGTAGCTTTATTTTTGTTAAATAAAAGTTTTTTTTTTTCTGAATTCTGACATCTATTTCTCCTTTTCAGCCTGAGGGAAAAATTATTTTTTAGAACTGACACAAATCATTCTTGGGAGTAGTAACTTGTCTTTAGCACTTTGATTCACTAACTTTCATTCATGTTATTCCTCAGCTTTTTGTGCTGTCACAAAGCAATGACAGCAGGCAGCATAATATTAATTTTTGGATTGTAAGCTCTTATGACACATATATGTTGGAGACTCCAAACTACAAAGACAATAGATAAGGAACACCTAACCAAATAAAGACCATATAACATAACCAAATACATAACAATACGTAATCAAAAAGAACCACTTCTCCAATTCTTATGTTGAAGAGGATAAAAAAATAGTAAGTCAGATAATTTCTATATATGGCTGCAATGCATCTCCTCCTGCAGGCAAGATGAGTTTTTTCATTACCCACTGACAAAGCCTGAACAACAGATGATGCCTGTATGGTTGATGCTGTGGTTGGAGACAAGAGACCCTCTGTATTTGGGGTGCTAAGAGCACCTGGCTGTGTTCATTCAGCTTTTTAATTTTAAAAAGTCAAAGCCAGCTCAGGTGCCAGGGAACCACTGCCCAGAGAGGAGAGAGCTGTCACTGCACAGCACCACAACCTCCAGGGACTCCGGCCTTGCTCAGCCCCAGAGGCAAGGCCCCTCTGCAGAGAAATCCCATACTTTTCACACACCCACCAACTCTCCACATTCCAGCAGTATCAGCTCCTTGGCCAACAACAAAGCAGCCAAGAGCAGAGGGAGACTTGTATTTACTACTGCGTATCAGCGCTGTGATGCGCGACTTTTGAAGCCGTTTGTCCGCAGTGACGTGCTCTGCCTTCCCACCGAAGATTATGAAACCACTCTGAACCCCAGAGCTTCCTCCCTCACACGGCCTTCCCTTCCAGGCCCGGCGAGGGACAGCTCAACTCTGCCGCCAGCACTCCCTAATTGCTTCAGCAGAAGCTCAAAGACGTCAGCAACTGGACTTTCTGCTCCTTATTCCCTGAGAAAGCAGAGGAAAATCCGCAGAGAGCAAGCCTTGGACGGCAGGTTCGGTGTTAAAAGCCCGGTTCTGGCCAGCCGTGCCGGGAAGATGAAGGCTGACCCTGCGTGCTCCAAGCTGTGCTCCCTGACCGGGGCTCAGCAAGGCTGACTCCTGCAAGCACCAGGGCAGAGAAAGCTCTGAGTGCTCCTGGAACTCACTGACATCTGCAGCTGAACCGACCCAGGGAGGGAGGCAGACCTTCCAAACAATCCAAACTGAAAAATCACAACTGTTTTCACTGCATGACAAGGGAGAGGAGCTCATCAGCTCCTAAGCTGACCAGCACATTAATGCCCTTCTAGCAACTTTGCCCCAGCTTCCAGAAATCTGTTCTGATGATTTGAACAAGCTGCTTTGACCTTTAAGGCTCTTGAGGGTTTCTAGGTTTCATACACCTTCCTTTAGGTCATGCCTTAGGCCTGGTAATGTATCACTGTCTACCTGCAGAATTTCTCACTTAGCTCATTTTGAAATATCTCAGACTCAGAATCTGCCTTCTATCATTGTTTTTGGCCAAAGGAAATCAAGTATGTCAAAAACAAAAACAAAACCAAAAAAAAAAAACAAAAACCAAAAAACAAAAAAAATTAATGACCAAACCCATTTGCCACCACAGAGAACTAGCTGCTTCATTTTCTATAGAGTAGCAAAAAAGGCACAGCCCCAAACTTGAAGAATCTGTCAAACTAAAATCATCTCACACATAAGATGCCTTATCACAAAGTAGCACACAACAGCTGAGCTTATTTTCTCAAACTGCTTAAATTAACTTGGCAAAAGCAAGGACAGCACCACTCAACGTGGTACGGTACAGGCTTACACTACGTGCCAGTTTTACAAAGCAACCACCCAGCCTGTGACTTCCACATCCTTGCAGGCACAACCAAGCCTAAGTTTCCCGACTAACATTGTCTCCTTACCAGCAAAGAAATCATTTCCTGATAAATCACAAGGGCTCCTGGGATGCTGTCACAGCACAGCCAGGGTAGTAAAGTGCAGACACCACCACTATCCTGAACATAGGGCAGCCAGCTCACACACACACCCTGCACACCAGTACTGCCAATATTCCTGTAGGCCACTTTCACCAGCAAGCAGAACCCCTTGTTTTGACCAGTTTAAAATGCAAATTAATTGAAACAATGCTAATAATTCATTTAGCTCAACCAGTCCAGAAATCCCACTGGGGTCAGCTTTTAACGAAGCACAGGGACCACAGAAGATGCACATCCCAAGCACCAACATGCCCATCAATACTGGCTGTGGGTGCTCCACACAGCAAGAGTATGCAGGATGTACCACTGTGAATTACATTAAGTGGACCAATTCAGGAGGAACATCTCCCCTAGGCCAGGGACAGCATTCACACTCCTGCTCTTGATATGAAAAGCTCTTGTTATGAACAGCACTGGGGCTTTGCAAAGTGACAGCTGGTTATCAACGAACAGAAGGAAAGCAACGTCATTCAGCCTCAAAATCTCGTTGTCTATCCCACTTAATTTCTTTATTCTAAAATCTTGGAACACAGCAAATAGAAAGCTTTGCTTTCTATTTGCTTCTGTATCAAAAAGCCTGGTAAAAACCACTGTCTAGCACAATCATGCTCTGCGTGGACTGAGATGAGCAAAGTCAGAATGAAGGCCAAAGGAAAAACTGGGTCAGGAGTGTTGAAGCACCTCTGACCTCACAGGCTGTCCCAGTGAGCAAGGGATGGGATGTGTAGTAGTGCAAGTCTGAATTGTTGATACTCCAGCTCTGTAGATAAACAGAAACATTTGATTCTGGAAGCAGATAAGCAAACATCTTTCATTAGGGCTAAAACAGATACATTTCAGAGCAATGTGCAACTGCCACTGATCCTTATCAGAAAGCTACCTTTTGATTTCAATTTCAGAGAAGAGATCAGCTTACACGTTGCAAAACAGTAAAAACCACCCTCCACTTAGACAAGCAAAGCCTTGGCTAACCATATGTCAGATTATTTACCTACGTCACCGATCTGTATGTCAACAAAGCCACTATTTCACCGATCAATTTCAGAAAAAAAAAAAGGCCAAAAATTGAAATGCATCATGACTCCTCTTTGTTTCCCTACTATCCTACTGCCAGCCCTAGAGAAAATGGGAGGTGTCACAGGCATCAAAGGAAATATAAAACCCAACAGAAAACACAAACCTAACAGCAATCTCCAAAACTACAAATTATAAAAAAATCTGAATGGCTTAGAAGGAAATTACAGACAACATCCATTCAGCTATTTCAGGATAAGAAATGCAACACAAATCTTCTAGAAAAAGATTACACAGTGTGTAGAGCAAGGGCAGGCAAGTAGTCAGCAGTGGTGGGCACTTCTTCGAGAGGTAAGGACAACTCAGTCCACTGAGACTCAGAAACCTTACTTCAGTCACTGTCACTGGATATTTGCTTTGTTTCTCTGTGTCCCAGGTTCCCCATCTCCTCATAAGAAGGAATTTTCTTTGCAAGGCACTCAGAGATCCACAGATGAAAGGCACAGTAGCAGAACTAGGTCAGACAATGCTGATGTATACAATTAACTCTGCAATTTACATGGCTGGAAAGTGTAATTAAAACTCTGCATCACTTTTCTCAAAGGTTCAAAATAAGACAGGGTGGGTTTGATTCCAAAATATAAGACATACATTTGCACTTGAGTTTTTATAGCTGCACAACAGCTTTTTAAAGCAAATGCTGCATTTCAGAAGAAAGCAGAGGACAAATCCAGGGATTAGCTAGAAGCCACGTCATTTCCTATGATGTATCTATTACTTTACCAAAACCTTTTAAAAAAATCCACCACACACCAACATGAACTTCCTGTACTCTGACCACTGAATGAGCAAGCAGTGTTAACCTTCAAGAGATCCTCTGAGTAGCTGTACTATTGCACAAGCCACTGCACACAGCACCCAAAACCTAAATCCTACGCTGTTGGTTTCTTCCTGCACTACCTTGCTGTAAATCTAAAAATACGGTTACATGTACCAGCCAGACTGTGTCAAATGCTTTCTCTTGAAAGATACACACAATCTATTGGCTTTACAGTGGCGTGCAGTGTAATGCAACATACACACTTCTTCTTTCCTCTCCTTATAGAACCAAATCCCACAGGTTTCCCTGATTTCAATTATTAGTAGACACAGCACAAAAACCACCATCATAGTTGGCAGCAGCTGGCACCTTCTCAAAGAGCATCTGTGGAGAAACCCAGAAATGACTGGCACGGGATCTCTTAGAGGTGGTCTCACCACAAGGGCAGAGCTCTGCAAGGAACCCTTTTTTCCAGCCCTGTGCCCTCTGCACGCCGATGACCTCACTCGGCAAGGCTGCCTGCGGAGCGCCTCCGCCAGCGGGAATTCCAGCCGGAGGAACATACCAGCCACTCACAACCAAAATTATCAGGCTCCATCTCCAACACAGCAGCCAACACCGCCTTTGAAGTGGAAACTGAAGCCCAGGGCTTTCTGACTGTGTGATGAGGGTGCGGATAAACAGAGGCAGCCTTGGTTTCCTGGAAGAGGGGAGAGGAATGAGGGAAGCAATGCATGGCTGGGGAGGTCTGATGTTGGATTCAGCTCAGCTGAGGTCTCCCCTTCTTGCATACCTTTGCACACAGGGAGCTGGTGTGTTTACTGAGGGCTCTGCTTGCTCCTTGGAGGTACAACAGGGACTGGCAGCTCCTGTTCAGGAAGTGGCCAAGAAATGTGGCCGCTCACAGAGGGAAATGTTCCTTCACCCACGCTTCTGCAGAAGAGATGGTCTCCCCATCTGTTCCTCCCCGCCAGCTCCCCAGATTCCAGAAGGACAGGACACAACAAATGGAGCAGAAACTGATGTTACTATCTTTTTGTAAAGCTGGTCGTAGTACTTGAGGCATACTACAAACTATGTTTCTAGACAACAATTTGAAACACAAAGAAAGTAAGTAAATCTCAGTGAATCCTCTCAGAAATTATTAATTCCAGTAGATTGAATTTACTGGGTGAAATACACACCTCAAATTGTGAAGCAACATCCAGCCAGAGCTCTTTTATCATGTCTGTTACACAGACAGAAACACAGGTAAGGGATATTTTACAGACTGGCAATGTGATAAAAATGTAAGAAAAGGACACAGGTAACGGCATCACGTTTCCTTCTACCCAAAGGGTTAATGCTAGTCTGGATGATCTAAAATTGCATCAAGATGATATACTCAAAATTGAAAGGCAATGTAAAAGTCTCTGTTGAAGCCCTAAGTGTTAAGGGTTGTTTTTTTTCTCCTCTATCTCAAATATGTCAGCTGTTACTGGAATTTATTGGTTAAAAGGCCACAGAAACCATTTAAGTAAGAAGCAGCAACATAACCACAAGGGAATTTATTTTATGATTTGCAACGAGGTGCAAATCCTGCCAACCACTTTAAACAATCAAATCAAACCTAATTTCCCCTCCCTGGAAGGACAAAGAGTATATAAATCTAAAAGAAACTGAAAAGGCCTGTTTTGCTTTTGATCCACATAAATGTTCCTGGTAGCAACTCTATTGGGTTATGGTATCATCCCTACTTTTTATTCAGAAAAACTAAGGTACTAAATAAATAATCTCTTCTTACAGAGCAAATAAGAAGGTTAAAACATGGTTTGCCCACAGGACCCCAAGGTGCCCCAAGAGCTCTTCCCAAAATGCTGTTTTCTCAAGAGCCCAGATGTCCAGTGCCATTTGGGACACAACAGGATACAGTGGCCTTTGCAGAAGGCTCAGGTCTGCTAGAGGTTGCTGCATTTGTCAGCCTGTGTCTTCCCATGGTATCTCTAAGCACATAAATGGTCCCTCACTCTTACCTACTGGTAACTGAATCCCATCCTTTGTTACGGCTGTTCCACAAAAAGTTTTGCAGCTGAGTACGACTGCATGCCACTCTTTATTTCAACACCATTAAACTCTAAAGAGTGACAGAACAAGGTTTTCCCAAAGGGCTGGCATTGGGGAAATGAAAAACAACCTGTTCATATACATCAGCTCCACATGCCACCACTGAAATCCTCCTTTTTTGTGTTTGGCATCTGTCACAGAATAAAATGGGGAAAATAAAAAAGCTCGGTCTTTAAAGGACAGAACACTCTCCCAAGACTGTTTATGGCCTGTCTCTCGTTAAAATGATTATTTGAATTTATATATTTAGATGAGTTTTAAATGCAAAGGCTCCCTTCCTCATGCCAATCTTTCATGGAGACCGCTGGTTACATCTGCTAGTATTTATATGAGAAAGAACAACAAAAAATTTGCAGCTCTTGCAAACAAGGGTTACCCACACATTATCATGTGTGCGACTGTGGTGCACTTCCACATTCCTTGTGGAGGAGATGAAAGGGCACCAGGCTGCCAAAAGCACCACGTAAGGCCAGCTACTCTGAGGAGCTCCAACATCAAGAAGTCTCCGCTGTCCCAGCAGCTTCCCTGAGTGCTGGAGCCTGTGGTGCAGCCCACTGTGGCTTGGTGCCAGGAGCCAGCAGGCAATAAAGGTGGTGTTCTGCTTCACACACAGCCAAACCAGGGCTCTCTCAATGTCTCACTCTTGACTCAGGGCAGGGCAAGGCCAGGGATACATTGATCTGCTGCCATTTACGCCAGCAACTGGATGACCTGGACAGAGGCACAGCGTCAGGAGGATATCAGGGAAGGCTGCAGCAATCCTGTGGTCACACCCTGATTCATAACTTAAGAAAGCTACCTGATGTCCTGAACATTGATTTTAATTCAAGGAAAAGGAAATACCAGTAAAAGGCTTCTTGCATTCATGCAAATCCTCACAGCAGAGCCTACACCCAGGACTCCTGTCTCTGCCAGACCTTTACTGCTGGACCAAAAAGGCAAGTCTACAAAACCACAAAACTGGGAAGCACCAACATGTGAGCCGACAGCTGACCATCCCCAGACACATCTGAATTAGCAGGTTCAGTGGTGAATACAACAAAGATGGGTGCTTCCCTTTTGTCCAATTCTGATCTACAAACATCAGTCACCGATAAGGTCATCTCAAAGAAATCCTTTATCTGAGAAAAGAGGGGGGAAAAAAAATCAGACAGCAGACACATTTTCTCCTCCAGCTGAGCCAGAAAGAAAAACATGAGCCCATAAACAGAACTGAAAAGCAGAACTCCTGCACCAAGGTTGGTTGCTGAGGAACACTGGAATCTCTCATAAAGTGGCTGTTCCAACAAAGGGGCTCCAAAGTGTGGTCACTGTATATTTACACAGTTGCTTTATCTGCTCTAGCTAACACGGCATGTTTGCTTCTGTTTTTAAAAGTACGAAGTACCCGCAGAGAGGAGCACCAGAGCGAAGATAAATTAAATAAATAAATAGAAACCTAAAGAGAAGACTCACCAAGGAGGAGTCTTTTACTTCACCTACAAAAACAGGCACTGCAGTGTGCAGGGAACAGAGATGGGCAGGTGAGCCATCAAACCCCACTGATCCCCTAAGAAATGACCAATTCTCCCAGCCAAGATGACATGGGGTGATTCACTTTTCCATCTAGCTCTACGTTTTTGGGATGCTTGTGTTACAAACTGCTGCTGTCTCAAGAGGTCAGAGCCAAGATGAGAGAAATGATCCGAAAGTTAGCGCTGCTGGTGAGCAAACAAAGACAGAGAGACCCAGAGCAGGAGGAAGAGACATCTCAGGGTTCCCACTCATGCACAGCTGCTGCCTCTAACAAAAATCAATTGCTGTGTGATTGGAAATGGCCACGTGCCTGCTCTGAGGGCCAGGCAGTAAAATGCACAGCATGGGTGTTGCTTCCTGCCCAACCTGTGGTAAAAGTTGTTGATTGGAGATTAGTGTTGTTGTCCTTGCTGACAGCCTCCAGCAAAATGTTTACTTTTCTGTGTAAAAGATAAACGAGTTCAAATTCTGTGTGTCAAAAATCCTGGTAGGAACAGCAAGATGTTGACAAAGGACAATCAAATGAGCAACAAGTGTGACAGGTAAGACATTTCAGGATACCAGATTTTTAAGGGCTGCAATTAACCTAAACTTCATCATAACTCCTAAATCAACTTTGGTCAGAAAAACTACCTTGCAGCCTACAAAAGAAAAGGGGGATAAAAGGGAAATAGAGAAGAATTAGGAAGCCACCTCATGGTAACAGCCAGTTAAATTGAGTACCTTGTTCATTCAATCTCGTAAAACAAAGACTAAAGAGTCAAAAAGAAAGCAAAAGACTCATTTGTACTTAATGCACAGAGACATGTTCCACTCAGATCTATGAAATACGTGAGATATGACCAAGTTTCTTGCAGTCAAACATTTTTGGAATTTCCCACTACTTGGTGACTAGACATTCACGCTCATTCCAGCCAACAGGACCCAGCCATGTAGGATCCAGACTCCTGAAATCCCCGTCACAGTGGCTCCTCTGAAAACAACTCCTAAGTACCTTAACCCAGTGATCCAACACTGCAGTCACCCAACCAGCCCGTGGCACTTTCAGTGCTTATCTTCCAGAGTATCAGTTTCCCCTCAATTAAACCAGGCCATTAAAACTTAACTGTAAAAGGAGCTATTCATTAAAGTTTTGTCACATCCTTGGATGAAAATGCCCAAAACAGATGTGAAGAGTTACAAGATTTGCGTTCACAACCAAACCAAAAATGAACATAAACAATTATGGTACATTAGCACACAGCATGGGAGATCCCCCCTCCTCCCATCTCCCTTCATGCTCCAGTGCTCTCTTTTCAGAGGATAGCAGCTGTTAGAAAAACAGTGAGGGAATAGAGCATATGAGAATATAAGATTAGACCTCAGCAAGCAATTCTCTCCTATTTACACAGGCCAAGTACTCATGCATATATATACCCACACACATATATATATGCACAAATATATGTACACAAGGGATTCTGAAATAAGAAAAGATCCTTGCCATTTGCATCCTTGCAATCATAAAAGCACAGATTACTCTTAGTCAAATATTGTTAGAAATGACTAGATGTTCAAGTTCCACACCAAACAGTAAAATGATTATAGCCTCCACCCAACTCCTGTACTGGTAGAGCACGTCATAATAAAGGCCACACGCCCCAGCTGTATGAGCAACAGTGAAAAACGCTTCCCCAAATTTATTTCTACTATACTTCATCCAGAGTCAATGTTCAGAACTGGATAAAAGTTAATGGAAATTGTATAAAAATGGACATTCTTTTGAACCAGATTCATATGAAGTATAATTTACAAAACTCACCACTGGAGAGACCACTGGAGAGTTATGTGAAAATAAACTATTAAATAAATCTAATTTTGTAATGACATGTCATGACAATTCGTTGTACTTCAAAGGACTCAATTCACTATGCTGTCAACTATCATGAAATATTTTTTCTCCCACAGCAAATTTACTTTACCATTACATTTGCTGGAAAACATACCTATTTCTAAAACACTAACACATTCTTTTAATGACCAACAGAAGTTACAGTCTCCAAATTTCCTGATAATCTTGAGCAAATTACATCTTTGGCAACTCTAGAGAACACCATGCATTTCTGCTCATGCCCTTCAATCCTCCCTACTCCTTGCTTGGTGATTTGCAGATTATTCACACCACCATTTGTTGGAGTCAAACATAATCCACACACCACAACAGAAGTGCCAGTCACTTGTTTATGTATAATCTTTGTGCTAATCCAAGAATATTCCCTAGATATGGGCACATGGTGCAATGGCCAAATTCATCTCCACCTGCTCTGGACTGGTGAATGGTGTGTGACATGGAGTGAGCAGAGCAGGAGGAGGCTGGGCTGGGAGTGATGCAGTATTTTGAACGTAGTTGATTTGAACAGTCCCAGGACAGGAGTTTGCTGGGATCTATTACGCAGGTTGTGACCTTCATCAGCCTGGACTTTTATCAAAAACCATTTTATGAGAATGTCAGAATGCCACACCACATTGCAGCATTCACATCAAGTCTGCTCTCTTTATTACTCCCACTCTCTCAAAAACTGAAACTTCAGACAGTGTTGAAAAGATTGTGAATACATCTATAGTCCAGCACACACTGGAATACAGAAAACAGATTTTTGTTCCTATTTCCAGGAAAAGGTTCTCAGAATTCCCAGAAGACAGAATCATAGAATCATTTAGGCTGGCAGAGACCTCTAAGATCATTGAGTAAACCCATCAGCCCAGCACTGCCAATGCCACCACTAAGCCATGTCCTCAGGTGCCACATCAACACATCATTTAAATCCCTCCAGGAATAATGGCTCCACCATTTCCCTGGGCAGTCTCTTCCAGTGTTGGACAACTCTTCCAGTCAAAAAAATCTTTCCTAATTTCAATCCCAAATCTTCCCTGGCACAACTTGAGGTGATTTCTTCCTGTCCTATGGCTTGTTAATTGGGAGATCGACCAGCACCTGTCCAGCTTACTGAGGGTGTACCTGATTCCTCCATCCAGATAATGGATAAAAATACTAAAGAGATCTGGCCCCAATACTGAGCCCTGGAGAACACTCCTAGTGACCAGCCCTGACTGGATTTATCTTCATTCACCTGCTGTTCTGTGTGATGGCACTTGGGATGAGCTGTTCCATGAGCTTCCCTGGCACCAAAGTCAGGCTGACAGGCCAGGACTTCCCTTAATCCTCTCTGGCCATTCCTGTAGATGGGTGCCACAATCACACATGTACCCTACTACATCAAAAAAGCCCAGAAGGTTTGCTTGTGCACCTAGATCAGGTCAAAGACACAGTAAAGTACTGGCTGCCCAAGCACATTTGACTGGTGTGCCTGGGCCATAGGTGGCCCTTGAGAAGCTGATTTGTCTATCTGCAGTAATTAACAGCTCTTCTGTGCTCCTTTGGTTTTCCACTCATCAGAGAGCCCTACCCAGTGAGGCAGCAGTTCCTGGCAGCCAGTGCTGGCACTGAAAGCAAATAACACAGATGCCAATTTCTCAGCTCAGTGAAAGACGGTGAGAGAGCCAGATAAATTGAGCTGTCTTTCTCTGGATGTTCCCCTGCAAGGTCTGTTACCACCACAGGTCTGCTGCCACCAGGCAAACCTCTTCACTCAGCAGAGTGCTTCTAGAAAATAAATAAAAGTACTTCCCTGTGGAATAAACTTATATATTGCTTTACTACAGACACTCAACCAGGGAGAGATCCACCACACATTCCCTATCCACATGACTGCAGATATTTCTATTGGCTGATGAAGAATATTTGGGACCTAAGCTTTGTAAATATCTGCCAATTCTTACCAAATGGCTCAGAACAGCCATTTGGGGAAAGGCAACAAAAAAAAAATCAAAACACAACTCCCTTCTCAAAGTGCCTTTACTGGCCAATCATTTACCTATTTATGGTAAAAACCTTTGTGTGGTATATGGCATCAGGCTTGGAAAGGCAATGCAGCATCCATGTCAGCAAATCAATGAGCTCAAATATGGTATTATTTGTGTCAGACTCACATATTAGTGAAACTTTGCTCATCTCGAGGTAGGTACTCTGACTGGAGTTTGCAACAATTAGCAATTAGTTTCCAATGAACGGTGGGAAGCAACTCCTCCCCAGGAAGTTAGTTCTGTAACAGTTATCACTGCATAAACTGCAAGCACATTTCTCTTTTGCAAAGCAGAGCTGGTTAGCAGTGTCTGGCTATAACCCTGTTAAGCAAAATTCAGATTTAAACCCCAAAATTTTAGCTTTTTATCTAAAAAGCTACTACAACTTGCCAGGTGGTCCTGGGCATTGTGCAGGGTATTTTAGGGTGAGTCTTCAACTGTCATTATGACTTGTAGCTACAGAGGCTGCCAGAATCTGCTTTTCTCCACTCCAGCCCAGAGAAAAAACCTTAGACTGACATAAGCTCAGGGAGATGCTCCCTGGGATACAAGGTCATGGACCCACCTTTCCATTTTACTTTCATAACTCAAGGCTTGACAGAACAGCAACCCTGAAAGCAGATCTGACATCAACAAGTTAATCTCCTCTAATTGCAGTGTTGCCTTCAAAATTTAATATATGTGAAGGAAAAAAAAAACAAACAAAAAACAACAAGCCTTCTCACACAGATTGCACCACACCTTTCCCAGCAGCTGGGAGGAGATGAGCATTTTAATGTACCTGGCATTTCAGCGTGCAGTTGAAGAGTCCTGTCTTTCTGGAGCAGACTGGTAGGTGGTTTGGCAGTTCCTCATCTTTCCTTGCTATTTGGGTACCAATGGAGAAGTGACAAAACAAGGAGCAGAATCTCTCTGTTTCAGTTTCCAGTCATCCTTGGTTGAACTTTTTTCCATGTTTTTTTTTTCTTTTCAAGGGGAGAATTCAAGCAAAGCTTTAGTTCTAAAAATTCCCATTAATAAACTGTAGTTATCAAAGAACTCTAGTTAATCTATAATCTTTACAGGAACAGTGTGGCAAGAACATGCACCCATAATGAAGTTCATGTGGTTGAATTTGTCCTAATGCAGCCAGAACTGGATGAACATGAGGTAACCAAAGCCCCCATCCCTGCCAAGAAGCTTAGCACTGAGATTCACTGGGCTATCAAACCAGGTTTATTTTTAAAGAGAATTTGGTGCTTGGAAAATGAATGTGGTAAGGTCCCTTTCTATAGCTTATGTGAGCCAGCACAACAGAAAATAAATCTCTGGCTGAGAAGCCAACCTTGAAGTTCTTTATTTAACCCACAGTTAGTGAAAATGGACTGCTTCTCTCGGGCAAAGCTGTGATCTGACCCATTTCTGCTTCACCCCCTCAGCTGGGCCACTTCAACCATTCACAGGCTGGAAGGTAAAGATGATCAGGGAACTGATCCAGGCCAAAAATAATCCCCCCTCCTCATTTTCTCCAGCTCTGATGAGTTTCTTGACCTCTCTCACCAGGCTGCCTGTAAACAGCTGGACCACCCAAGCAAAGGATGCTGTGGGGGTGGGAATGACAGGACAGGAGGTCTGGGGAGCTCCAGCCAGCTCTTACACAGACACAGCTTTCCAGCTGACAGCCTTTGCCAGTGCAGCAATGGCCTTTTCCACCAGCGCAGAAATACCTTGAAATACACATTTTCTTTCCTAAAACTTGATTCAGCATTGGCAGTGTGCTCCTCTGCACAGCTGTGAAGAGCTTTGTTTAAGTAGATGATGAAAAGGAAGCTAAAGTTGAAATCAGAGTACAGAATCACAGAATCATTTAGGTTGGAAAAGACCTCTAAGATCATTGAGTCCAACCATAAACCTCCATACACAATGTGGAAAAGCAGTTGATTTCCTCTATGGTCAGGCCTGGCTGGGAAGAATTTCAAGCAGCAATGACAAGTTCCAATGTTTTTGTCCTTTCCAAACCCAACAACAGCTGAGAACACAGGACCTGAGTTACTCATGTGACAAAAGATGAGTAAACTCTATTGGAGTATTGTGGGGTTTGTCAGCCCAGTTCAAACCTGGAGCAGTGTGGATATAAGAGCCTGCTTAGAACTGCTGTCAGAGCAGCTTATTGCAAAACTAAAAACTCCAGAGGAATCTATGCCCACACCTCCTCACTTTTTAGAGACAGCACTGCTCTGGCTCCCACCAGACAGGTACCTGTGTACAAAGCACACACATGATCTCATATTTCATAAAGGCCATTTACAAACTGTTTCAACTGTGGCCAAGGGAGCTGCTCTCCTCCTGCTGCCGATGCTTATCTCTGTCCAAACCAAAAACACAGTGTTAAATCTAACTGTTGTACAAAAGCACATTTTAGCATCCAAACAGGAAACTGGAATAGTTTTGAAACACTTCTCTTACTTGCCTCTCTTAACAAAGTGCAGTTCTCAGTCTCTAGTAGCACAAGTAACATTTCCACAAGCTGCTCAGTGCTCCCACAGACACACATACATGCTGCTCTGTTCACAATCACCCAGCCAAATTTAAAGAGTGTGAAAGCAGAGCACATCCAGCAATTGTTTCCATTCAAAATGCCTTTTGTGATCCAAATTTGGGGGTGGTGCACATGGAGGAGATGAGGTTTCCAAATAAGGATGTCAAAATAGAAGCTAAATTTGAGAAACATCAAGCATTCTGCAGTGTTCTTCATCAGCATCTCCCAAGGGCTCCACTCCACCAAAAAAATGGGTGTTTGTGGGAGGATAACTTCAGCTTTTGGCCAAGAAGATCACCAGTTTCAGCACACTAGAACCACAAGCTAGGACACTTTATCAGTTGTTCTGTACTAGCACATTTGGTTTTAAAAGTCCCTGCTCTTGTGTATTTGTGTAAAGTCTTTGCATTATTTAATAGAGAACCTGAATGCACACATGCAACTATTGCCTGCTGACCTACAATGAACTTGTAGACATGTTGATTTTATCTGTTTAATAGATTAGGTTTGCACTGACAGATGGACAATGCTGCTGTTAGATTAATTAAAAATTAATACCATTAATGTTAGATGAGCATGAAACAAATTACCTTTGAGGTAACATACTTCTGAATAGGGAGGAAAAAAACAGTTAACGAAGTTTGAAGATAATAGCTCCTAGTGCCTTTAAATATATTTACTTACAATTTTCCCTTTTTCTTCTGTTTTTCCTCTGGCAATGCTTTTACTAGACCAGACTCTTATCCATTTTATTTGTGTTAACTAACTGCTAGTATACTTACTCAAATTTATAGGACATAACAGCAAGCTAAATAATTTCATATGTTCCTTTCATGAGATATAATGTACTGGTCAAGATTTACAGAACTATTAAAAATCCATCAAATCACTTCATTTTCTGTCATTAGCTTTTTGTTAGCAAGAAGTCAAATGAGTATTTCCTTCAGTTTCTGCTAACTGGCATTCTTACAAAGCCCATAGATCAGTTCTCATTCTCATTCTCCTTACATTTCAGAGGCAGAAGATTTAGGCTTTTGGGTAACATGCAGCTGGTAAATTTTTCTGACATCACTACCCACAAAATTTTGTGAGGGCGCCCATTGAACCATTGTTTGAAAGCAAGTCTTCAAAATTACTAACCAGGATAAAAATTCTGCAGTGCCAAGAAGTCAAGCTGAGCTACTCATTTCTTAGTATCCACAATTCAATTAGCTGCAAATACCACAGCAGCAGCAAACCAGAGTTTCAATTTCTGCTGGCACATAACTCTATAAACTCAGTTCTGTTCACAAGTAACCTCTCCACAGCATAAATCAGATACCAATACTTAAACAGGATGAGGGAGAGATTAGGAGTATTTTTTAAATCAGTTATTTTAAATGTGAACTATAAGAATGATTGCTACTGCAATTATCAGTTTTGCATTTTTATATCCAACAATAAAAGACTAAATGTGGTAACAGAAGAAAATTCTGTTTCCACAATACTCAAATATCAGAAATCTGATATCCACTGCAAGCCTACAATGTAAAGAAACTAAAGAATAAAACATTCCAGTAGTCAAGCTGGGCAAATCAACCCAAGCAATGAGGACCTGAGATATTAAAAAGGATGTGCTTGACTTCAGTGGCAGCACTTACAGGCATAAACCTCAGACATACATACATAAAGAGCTGTCAGAGGGCACACATTTTACTGTTTATGATGACCAAGATAAACTGGCAATGGATGCAGAGTTCTGTATATTTTAACCCCAGCTGTAAAATTAACTCCAATAAAGTGTTTTGAGTTCAAGGTGGTAAAAGACTTTGCAGCCCACAAGCTGAAGGGTAGGTTGCTGGAAGGCAGAGAACAAGCAGAATATGGGGAACTGCATGGAGTGTGGCAAGTTTGATATCCTCATAAAATTTTGTGTGTCAGGATGTTCAATGAAATTTAAAGGAACTTCTGCAATCAATTTTAGTGGTAAGCACAAGTGACAGGCTGCCACAGTTTGGCATCACTTGAACATCTACAGCACAAGCAGGTTTTTATAGGTCCATGTATAATTCTAGGATTTTGTGGTTCTGATCAAAATGGCTCAATTTCAGCACACTACTCAGCACAGCATTGCATTAAATACATCTAAAAATAGTGACAGAATTTTTAAAACTGCATTTTCAGGTAATTCTTTTGCCCCATGGTTGTATAAACTCTTTCATGTTTCTTCTCTCAGAAAGGGAGAGGGAAGAGCTCTCAACTCTGTTTCTGTAATATTTTTTTCCTAACTACTGCTCTTCTTTCACTGGCTTACTACATCCCCACCTTTGAGACAGAGCACCAGAGCATTGGCAGCTCTTGGCTCAAATGTTCATCCACACAGTCCCAAGCCAAATGTTGGTACAACACTTGTCCTCTCCACAGGACAAGCTCTGCTGGTGACACTGAGCATGGAGGGCATCTGGAACACTTGCCACACTTGTCACATGGATTCTTGCTCTGGTCTCCTCAGCTGCTGAACTACTCATTAACTTTGCTGCACTCGACCTGTGCCACACTTTGACAAAGTCAGAGAGAAGCTGTTAAACAATCACTTTGGACATGAAAGAGCCGCCTGGCATCCCTGTGCCACAGAGATTAACAAAGCCTGCACGCACTCTGGTTGTCACAACAGAATTTAGACTGGTGACTTGTTCCAAAGGTGAACTTGAACAGATATGAGCAGGTGAAAGGCGTCACGATGAGGTCACCACCCTATTTCACCACAGGGCAGCCCCTGCCTACAGAAAATCCAGCTGACGTCCTCACTCCCATCTGGACTCAGTCTTGCCTCCCAGACATGACATTTGAACCTCCATCACCAGTTTGTTCTTTGGCCTCTGACTGAAGTCCTCCAAGAATATTGATAATTACTGTGGTTATCTGATGTTCTGTTTCAATTTTTAGATGGCACAAATACTTGGGGACACACTCACAAAGGATCAGAGGTGATACAACTGGGCAGTATTTAACTTCCAGGCACACAGCTCCCCATAAAATACACCCAGCACCAGGCCAGGACTTTGCCACCTGTCACAGCACAGTCACCTCTCACCTAAAGGTGCTTGTGAGAAGAAGAGGCATTTCCAGAGAGAAGATGCAACCTGAGCTACAAAGATGGGAGAACACACTGGGTTTCTTCCTGTGAAATCAGTTAATTCACTTGGTTTTTTAACATCTTCTGGATAGTCATAGGGGAGGTTAAAATAAGAAAAAATTTCCAAAAAAAGTACAAATATAAACCCCAACTTTACTGGGTTCTGAGATACACCAGACAGGCAGTATTGATGCCAGCAAAGATCAATACTCCCACAAAATAGTGTTATGCTATGCCTAGAAAGCAGAGGGAGCAGGAAGGGATATCTAACACAAAACCACCCAAGTCTCTTCCAGAATAGCTGTGAGAGCAGCAGCAATGACTGCAGCATACGTACAAGTAATTGCTGTCAGGACTCCATCTGGATCAGAAGTTTGGCCACTGTTTTACTAGCACAAGAATGTCCAAGTTAAAACTGAATTTTGAGTTATGAGCCAGTACCTCCCTGTAATTCTCCTTTCTCCTTCCTGTACAACCACAGCACTTAACCAAGGATTTTTTGTGAGTCTCTTGTTCTTGTCCTGCAGGAGAATTTTGATTCAACAAAGAAATTTAACTCAGAGGCACAAGTAATATTATTTTCACCGCAAACCATCCCACTTTTCATTTTTAAACTATTGTGTGGCAACCTTTTATTGTTCCAAATAAATATAAACAAAACAAGATAAAAATGAAAGCAAACAAACATGCAATGTAGGTTGCCCTCAACCAGACAGAGATGAAAAGAAGAAAAGCAAGTCCTGCATAGCTGTAAAACCAGGTTTTTGAAGTTTAAACGTGGAGCTTCTGGTCCAAGCTTTGTTCTGTCCCGTTTCCTACCTTTTCTAAAGTACTTAATAGTGTACAAATGAGATCATACAGGAGGAACTAATTAACTGTACTTTCTCTCTGCTGCTTACCTTGCAATAACGTAGCTATTTAGAAATGTCCTCATGCACAGCCTCCACACCCAGCCTCCCTCAGTCCACAGGAATACCCTGACCAAACGAAATACTTTTTTCAGATGACATTTTTCCCAACATCCACTGCTAGACTCACCCTCTGGCAGAGGGGGAATAGAAGAAACTCCTATTGGTGAGCTCAAATATCCAGCACTGTCCACCAGCGCACCTCTAGGCAAACACAGTGATCTCCCCTGTAATAATTTTCCAGCCTCCAACAATTCACAGCTCTTCTGGGGAAAAAGAAATACCATGTAGATTAGTTTCACTAAAAATCCCATAAACTACATTTGAATAAAAACAGAATTCAAAAAAGAACTAGGCAATAAAAACCAAGGCCCAAAAAATAAGCTTTCAGCTTTCAAAAGACCTTTATCACACTCCATTGTAAAGTCCTTATTCCTCCTTCAGTTCCAAAATTATTTTCAAGGCCAGAACTACAGTAGCCCTGTCCAGACACAACCTGGAAACTGTGTACCACAGATCCAAAGCACAGGCTACAGTTATTGAAGAACTTTAGACAGCTCCTGGAAAAGGACCATTTTGCTTCTGTATTTCCACTACCAGCATGGGGCTTGGTGTTTGATGTGGTATATTTCAAATAAATATGCCAATACTGACCTGGGTTTAATACAAGGCATCATTAATTGGTGTGCCCTTTTTTTTTTTTAATTAGCTTTTCCTCCTTGAAATTCCACCTGACTGCATTGTTACATTTTAGGTAAGGTCTCTTTTTGGACACGGGAACAAGCCAGGTTCTGTGGAGTAAAAATAAGGAGTGCTACAGGTTCCACCTGTAAAGACTTTCCTTTATCATATTTGTGAGCACAAAGTGTAACTCAGGTTTCATCCTCACCCTGTAACACCAGTAACTCATCAACCACTTCCTGCTGAACCAGCCTGTGCTCAGCCAGTTCCCTCACATGGCTCCTGATGTCTCAGAGCACAGTCACTCCTCTCTCCATCCCAGTTCTACGACATGTGTGTGCTCATTTAAGTGACTATTGCAAGATAAGCCCAGTGCAACAACACTGGATGAGTAATACTTCCATAATCTATTGTGCAAAGAGTTAAAGATTAATACTGTTTTACAGGAGATGAAATAAAAGTGGAAAGAAAATAAATACCATTCTGACAACTATGCACAGGTCAGCTGCAAATGAGAAATTCCTGGCCTATCACTCAGCTACACACAGTTATAACTATAAGACATGCAAACATGACTTATGTCCTAAGAGATCAACTGCAAGGGACCAAAAGTAAACACCCACTCAAAGGTTTCATGATCAAGAAGAATTAATAATTGATTAACCTAATACTGATTAATTAGAAAGGTGAACCAAGTTCCTGCCTAGTTTTGAGGAACCATGACTAATTCCTCTTACGTCTTGAGGACTTGATATTTCCTTGTGCATCTCAACAAATCCTTCTTCACCCCTCTGGCATTGTTTTTTTATTGAAATCATACCCCACTTCTGGTTCATCTAAAATTAAATCAATCAGGAAATAATGAACATGTGTGTCTGTAACAGACCCTTCAGTGCCTGAGGAGCACCAGCTGCAGTTAAAAGCAATCACCAAGGTTGGAGTTTTTGGGATCCAATTCCACCTTGCATGAACAGCTCTTGTACAGAAGGCCAATTTAAGAGGAAACAACACTGTTCAGTGAGGGCCAGACCCATGAAGAAGTCAGGATTTGGGTGGCAGAGTCAAATCTGAGATAGTACATGGGTCCCAGGTCACGCTGCTTGTTTGTTTTTCAACCTCCTGCCAAGTTTCCGTGCAGATCAATAGCAATGAATCATATTCTGAGATGTCAGGTAAAACATGGTCAGTAATCAATATAATACAGGAATACAGTATGCCTGAAAAGGATTGAACAGGTTTGTGTTCAATTCTCATACACAAAAAAGAACCCCTACTGTGTTTTCATTTCACAGGCAGTTTACTAATTATAACTGTATCCTACAGAGATGCTAAATTAGTGTGGCTTTTCCAGTAAAATAGGAATAATCTAGACTATCTTCTATTCTGATCAGAGAACTGCCCAAGAAGTTGAAACACAGTTATTTATGTGGCACAAACAACCTTATCCAAGGATACTTATTCTTCTAGAAGGAAACAACCAACGTCAAAACACAAGCGGAAAAAATGCAATGTCAGCATCATATTGTTTCCTGACCTGTTCTAAATTAGGTAATGTGATATTTTCATCTGGGAGACACCTAAATTGTGCAATTGCCACAACACCTCACCTCAGTATAGGAAGACACCCACCCAAGCTCTATTGCTGTTCCAAGATGAAGGGAAGAAAAGGGCAGCATGTTCTTCCACCAGCACTACCATCCTTCAGTTTTGTCACATCTTACCATAAATACAACACCTGAAACAAAGGATGTGCACTCAGACATAGGGAGTGTGAGCAGTTGGAGAAAATCTGGGCTCAATGGCTCCAAAATGTGCAGTGAGAAGTAGGATTAAAATAATAGTGAAACAGTATGAGGCCATTGTATCAGACTGAGCCATTACAAGGGATTAAGGAAGAAACCTCACTGCAACCCTTGGCCTGAACTGACCATGGTATCACTTTCCCCACTGCCTGCAAAAATCCTGGCAGAGGGACCTTGGTGCTCTGCACCTGGAGCCAGCAGCTCCAGGAGTGGGGCTCACACTGGGATACAGGGAATACAAATAGAAACTGTTGAAACATTCTCATTTACTGCACTGGGCTGAAGGGTGACCCCATCTCAGAAGTGTATGAAAATCTCAAAGGTTCCAGGGACAACTGAATTAGTTATTTCTAGCACACAGGTCTGCCTCACTTTAATCTGCTGTTGTATGAGTTGGACAACAAAAGCACCACTGTGCTGCCAAACCTGAACACCACACATTAGAGAAAGCCAAAGTTTTAGCAAAATAATTTTGTGGGAGGCTGTGGGATTATGAAACCACTCCAGTTTTGAGATCTTCCCAACAGTCCAAAAAAAACCCATGTAATAAATGTTAAGATTTTTCAATTGTCTGTAAAATGGATTACTCAATGTACAGAACATACAAAAATGGATTATTTATGGAGACCATGTATGTAAACAAAAACATGTGTTGTCTATAAACAAACAAGAACAGCTAAAAAGGTTTTTATTCTTAAAAAGTCCTGTCTCCCTGTCATTTTGACTTGTGCTCCAAAAATCCCATTTGCATGGCTTCCATGGTAACTCTTTAGTTGTGCTCATTTTTACAAAGCCACAAAAAGAGCAAAGCTTATACTAAGGCCAGTCTCAAAAGCCATGAAGAAAGGAAAAAAGAGCAAAAGAAAATCAGCTAAGCCCAGGACCAGACAACTTTATATTGTTTGGCATCACCAGTGAAAATGGTAAAAACTAACAAGCTTTTAGAGTTATCTTAACAGAACAACAAACAAGCTTTTAGAGTTAATAATCTCTCCTCATGGTCAATACACACAAATAGAGCCTCCTGCTAAGGTCCTGGTCATCTGTCACAGGTGAGAACACCAGCAGCAGAGACTCACATCACACAAGAGGCAGCACTGCATCCTTCTGCTCTGAGACTCAAACCCTACTGAAAGGCAGGCTGTGAACTGGCAGATAAAACCCTGGGGGTTTGGAACAGGCTTTCAAAGACAGACAGTGGCTGGGAGAACCCTGTGGGAGATCCCTCATTTACAGCACACAGAAAGGTGAAAAGGTCTTTGGCCACAGGTAAACTACAAGGAAAGTTACACTTCTGCTGCCTTTTATGTCTCCCCATTTAAACTACATAATTGTTTTAAATGGCCTTTCAGTTGCATGTTGGGTTCAAACTTTGGTCACTATGCTCAGATAGTAAATCAAATGCCACAACCATGTTTTTCTTAGCATGTGTTTTCACATAATTATTTCTTTGGTAAAGACAACACTAACTCAGAGAGCCCTTCTGGCCATAACACAAACACCACTTGCCTCTTTTTTCCAAAGAGGTGGCTCCTCTTTGACAGTTTTCAATGCAGGATCACCTCAAATAAGAAAAAAAGCTATAAAAGCAAGGACACTGGAGTGTACTGCAAGCACCCCTCGTTTAATGGCCCTGTGTTATGGGAGCAGCACTAATTCACTTCACTAAATCACTTCCCAGCATTTTGACAAAGTTTAGGGTAGAACTGTATTTATAATTCTTCTGTTAGCAAAAGCATAGCCAGGACTCCCAGGACACTGCTCCAAAACATACCATGTAATAATTTATGCTCCCCCAACAGCCAGCCTTCCAATCTTTGCTTATGAGAAATTCTATAGGATGTTGTAGATGTTACTAATCTGAACTTACAAAAACAGCACTCAAAAAGGAGCCCAACCAGAACCCATAGGGATAAACACCTGCCAAAGGACTGTCATCATCCCACAATGCCCCTATCAACATTTCTCAGATCTGCCCAGGAGAAAATTCATCAGACAAGTTATCTGTCTGCTGAGGAGAAAATCTTTATTTTTACGCTAGTTTTAAATATATTCTAGGCTATGCCCTTGCATTTCTTCACAACATCCACTAACAAGGCACTGGAGGTAGTAAATCTTGAGTTTCAAGACCTTGCTTTGTTGTCTTTTTAATATCTGCACTTGTTTAAAAACAAAAACTAAAAAAAAAAAAAAAAAACAAAATAAAACCCCACAAGTAGAAGAGCTACTATCAGAGAAGATAAAGAAAAGTGATTAACCACTGAAAAAACATTGAGCTTGTTGAGAAACATGCTTGAGGCAAAATAAGCGAATTTGCAGAGGTTAGTTGGGCAATGGGTGGAAGTTTCCAAAGCCTGAACCAAGAGGGCTGCAATGCTATTAAAATGTTTGATTTTTTTTAGGGTGTCCGTGCTAGAGAAGACCATGCAGTGCAGAAAAGGCACCAATTCAGCTGCAAGTTTCTGAACTCGTGGTTAGCAGAGCTACTGCTGAACGTAAAACAAAGCCACATGAGCAGGACCTGCAGATTTGTACCACAGCCAGGAAGGGGAGAAAGGAGGGAGGGAAGCAGCAGGGATCACATTTCAGCCCTTAAGCATCTCATCTCTGTGACCCTCTGTGTCTGATTCCAAGCTCAAATACAGTTCTGACGTCCAAGGTGTCACCCTATCTCCAATTAATCAAAGGCGAGTTCTGTTTAAGTAGCCCCTTCTCAGGAATCCCATGGCCTGGTTTGGAATTTGATCTCTGTCATAGCTGTCAACAGATCCACTTCTTGCTTCTCACTTGCTTTTGTTTTTATCTAAGGCAGCTCAGTAAGCTTGAAAGGACTGAGCAAGGGGATACTGGGGCTTTCTGCAAGAATGAAGCATCGCTTTTCCTGCAGTGAGCAGGGACTGGCTCAGCAGTGCTGAGAACAGAACTGCTACAGACACGTTAAACCCTCTGAAGTTACCTTTTAAGACCATGCATTATTCTTAAAAATTGAGGGAATGTGAAGCTTAATTAAACCTGACAGTCAAATAGCTACCACGACCTGGTTCATGAAGTCTAGTGTTTTCTGATTTGGGATGTTTTTTAATTGTTTGCCAATCCATTAACAAACCTTCCCACAGTGCCCCCATGAGCATAAAGAATCTGATCTTTAAACAAACTGCCTGGAGAGACCAGTTTGATAAGCAGTGAAGAAATAATTATGCCATTCAGAAATCAATTTATTCTCAGGCAGAAATGTATTGCAGCAATTATCTTAAATACAGGGTGAAGTCCATGCAAAATCACTGAGCCAGACTTCAACATAACCTTTTTTCAGTGAAGTATGAGAGAGATGACAGCATTATCATCTCTGCATAAGAGATTAAGAGTGAGACTGACATATCTTTCTCACTGACTTTTGATCAAAACATGTCTAACTGTGTAGAGGGAGGTCTCTGCTCCCTGATAGCTACAGCTTGGAAAAAACATCTTTAGGAAATCAATGCCCAGCCTTTTCAACACACACACCTAACCTTTGTCCTGTCATTCACTGCCTTGCATCTTAGATAAACACCATTTCTTTCCTCACAGGATACGCCCAGCACAGGCCAACTGCTAAAACAAAACCTCCACAGCCTGAAGTTATGAGGATTATTTCTTTTTTTTTTTTTTTTTTTTTTCTGCACCAGAAAAGCAGGAACTCCCCCAGTTCTTCCCAAATAATCTTGCACCCAAAATATCTCTGGGTGATTCTAAATTTATACACTGTGCTAAGCACCACAGCACTTTGTGGTCTAATCCTGAAAAATGCAGAGGCTTCCTGTAAAGGCTGAGTACCCTCAACTCCTACCCATTCACAAGGGAATATGAGAAGCATACATTTTGCAGTTTAAACTGAGAACCAAGAGCTAAAATTAACCATACATTAAATAAAATTATTTTATAAAAGATCTGCAGGTTGATCACATGCTTAATCAAAATATGCAGCTGCACAAATCAAGCAGGTGTAGAAAGTGATGGGACTGGGTGGCAATTTTGGGAGGATATAACTCTGTTGTTCACAGTAGAGAGTAACAAGCTTATAACAAACCATGAAATCCTCAGGTTCTCAGTCCTTGACAACATGTGAGAGAAACCCAACCTTAGCTGTAAATGCTCAGCTCGGTACCAGTAACTCCCCATTTGATGTTTCTGGTTATTTTTATTTGCCTATTGAGTCAGAATCCTCACAACAGGACAAAACAAGATGAAACAGGATAAAAAAGAAGGCAGTACTGATCCTAGAAATAATGTATTTGGGCCTGGTTATGGTCAACTACTGAAATTAATGAGATAAGATTCACCCCTGTGTTCCAAGCTCATCCTAGTCCCAGTGTGAATCTGGAGAGAAGCCCTCCTAATTAAAGGCCTGAGCAACATCAGAGCTCCAATGGAGAGAAAAAGCAAAACACAATAGAGCTGCCTACTGCAGTCCATTCCAGCAAAGACTAAGTAGGAGGTGCGGTTGATGGGAGTTTTTTCTTCCTTTTTTTTTTGTTTTGTTTTTAAGTCAGTGAAAAAAGAGATGGCTGTGAATAAGGTTGTTGGTAATCTTTCAGTTTGAACCTACTTCCTGAATCTTTTGACTAATAAACCTTTCACCTTGCACATCTCTCACAAGAGTTCATGAAGCAGAAAGCCAAGACCCACAAAATGAGAGTCATATGAAAGGACTAACCCCACTTCCCCTCTCCTGACATCTGTCACCTGCAAGCACACACTCATCCAAACATGCATTCAGCTGGCATCCAGCCTCCTTTTCTCAGCTGTCCACAGAGGAGAACATAATCCCATGCTTCCACAGAGATTTTAACTGTATTGGAGTATTTCTTAGCTATATCAGAATATTTCAGTTGTCTCTCCTAGTGCTTTTTATTTGCAATATTTTCACTCCCCTGTTTCATTCCCCCTATGGAAACACTTTTTGTTTTGTGAAAGAAACAAAGGAAAGAATTGACAGAAGAATTTCTGACCAATTCATCCTGATAAAAAGTTAATAGCTTCTCCAACTTTACTTTGCTCTGCTATACTATTTCTTTCTGGTGATGGATTTGCTTTTATTCTTCTGTTATTAGACCACTATCTATTTGATGATTAAGCATGGAGATACTCCTTTCATTTTACAGATGATAAATCCAAATTAATAAAAAAATTATTTAATGTTAATTTTATAGCCAAGACCTTTTTGGATCTTGTGGATGCTCCCCCTCCCATTTTTTTCATGCACCTTGAAGAATGTTAATGCACATATAATCTCACTCTTTTCATCTCAATGCATACGGAGGTCTGGAAGCCAAAAAATCCCCAACTTCTTCTACAGGATTTGTCATGCTGAAACTGTGAGCCCCCAGAATAGCTGCCTGAATAGATCCAGAAAGCAGCCTCTCCCTGCTCCTGATCTCTCAAATTACATCTGCTACACCACTAGGAAACAGAGAGTTAATTTTTTGTTAAAACAAGGCATTCCCCTCCACAAAGCTGATTCATGTGCTGAAAACCCAAAGCTAAGACACTGAGAATGGGAAGTAGAATTACAGAACGTGCGTCAATGACTCTGGGTTCCCCTTTTCTCTTGTTGCTGAACTGCTGTAGCTTGCAGGTTCTCAGGACACAAACTTGAGTAACAGCAAGAAAGCCATTCTCTAAATCCACTGAGTTGAAGAACTGCCATCATTTTTGGTGGAATTTCTCTAATCAGTTGGTTCAGTGAAAACAAAAAAGGCTACTGTGGCCAGTGAGGAACAAGACACTCTGCAGCATTTTAATAAGTTAAACCATTATGACTTGCTCAGCAGAAACGTCAAGAGGTTTTGTTTGCTTAAAAGGAAACAGTTAAAGGAGCTGTTAGAGTATTTGCAGTGACTCTTTCCCCAGACTCAGAGCTATTAATGACTGTAATTCTGACTGGAGTGTGATTTAGCAATAGTCACGTTGACCCCGTATCATGGGACCATGCAGCTCCAACACGCTCAGCAAATATTAACCTGGTTATTCCCCAGGACACAATTTTTATTTCTGTTTTTCAGGTGAGGAAACCAGGACTGAAAGAGCATCAAAAGACAGAAAGAGAGAACTGGCTCTGGGAAATAGCAGCGCTCTCACTGATGAAGCACTTGTTCAGTAATAGAAATGCCATATTTTGATTGCAGGACAGCAATTTGCTTAAATCAGCTGTGGTATTTCAGTGGGACTCTCATTGTGCACGGCTTGTGCAAACCAATACTAAAGGTCAGTGTACTTAACAGCTACATAAAGTTAACATTGTTTATTGAATGCTACTGGCCTAATACAGTAAAAAATCCACACAAATAAAGACACAAGGATTTGCTCAGGATGACCACAAGTACAGCAAAAGCCTGTTCAGGGTGAAAGAGAATGAATGCCCTCAATTCTTTAAATAATGCAGTGCCAATGAATGTCTGCAATTCTGGTCAGAGCCAGTTCCTCATGTGCAGTAAAACTCTTAGTGAGGAAAAAATGCCTTCATTTTCAGAAGGTTCCAGTCCCAGTGGTTTTGTTCCTCTGCAGCTGTTTGCAAATACACAGAGAAACAGAACTAAAACCTGGCTCAGTGAAATGGAGAAAACATCACACCTGACATCATATTCATCCTGTGAGTTAAAGGAACTTTCCCAAGCAGAATTACTCACTTTTTTTTTCTCATTCTTAGCAGAGGTCCTTCCTAACCAGGTAATTTCAGGTAAATCTGCAACACTTGCTTTCTTAGACACCCTCTTACATTGGGAAGGTGCAATATTAATTTCTCCACATCTGTAACCAGGGGATTTCCAAGTCATTCCCCTGCAGAAATGGAGACCTAACAATACAACTCTTCAGGAAATTGCCAACAACAATGCTAATGAAATGGAAGAGACACTTGTCTGGTACCATATGGAAATTATTAACAACATACTCATCAGACAAGGTGAAAACCTCCTTTCTAAAATTCTCAAAGAATTCAAAAATAGAGAGACTACAAACAAGCAGCAACAAGAAAGTAGTAAAACAGGATCTGACAAGTGAGGGGTTTTAGCAGCATTGGAACTAGAGATACTGACTGATGCTGGCCTATTTTCCTGGCTTTTATTATCCATTCATATATGTGACTGGGAAAACAGATTAATAATTACATGTAACACACAGACAGAGGATCAGAAAACACCTTCACCCATGACTTAAGAAATATCCTTTCATTAGAAATTTCTTGGTGAATGAAGCTGAAAAGAGAAAAGGCTGAATGAGGCACTACAGTTGAACATTAAACCTTATTTTCCAGTAGCACATAGTTAAATGCTTTATTCCATGTTTGTACAAGGATCTGAAGATATAAACCTGTCACCAAGTATTAGAAACATTATTTCTCAAAAAACCTTAATGATGTAGGGGTTGTCCAATTCCTTGAGCACTTCCAGGAGGGAATATGCCTTTAAGAACAGCTCATCAGTTACTTTTTTTTTTAAATCTTTGTATGACTTGAATGCAATTTGACTTGAAAAACCTTATATTGCCAAAAGTGTCTGTAATAACAGACCTCTCTGCCTTGCTATTTTAAGAGAAGCTTGTATCAGGGTTAGAAATATCTCTATTCAAAACAACCTTTTTTTTCCCAATATTCATTCAGTACTTTTGTTTAACTTGAACTTCTGAAGTTGTTATTCCTCTCACAGAGACTTTGGATTTGGTTTTGGATAACAGTACATGGCTCCACTTCCCCACCAAAGATACACAGATAACACTGACCAATTAAAAAGTGTATCATGAGAAACCATGTCATGATTTATCAGCTTCACTGGGATGAAAGTCCACAACAGGTAACTGAAGGAGTGGCAGAACTGTACCAGACAGTCTAAATGAGGGCTAGTAAGTGTCCCTTTGTATGACCTCATACCAATAAACAATTTGCCATTTGACATGTAATATATACAAAACTTCCAGAATACTTCAGAAATATTCTTTCCAGCAGAAAAACAAAGCACTCTCCAATAATAACAACTGTTAGAAATCGTGCTCCTCAGTGTATACATTACTTACACACGAAGTACAAGTCCTGAAGTATTAAGATTTAATCCAAAAGCCACTGTAGCCAATCCAAACATCCCCACTTTAATTAGGCTTTGCATCCAGCTCCTACACTGCAGTTGTGCGTGGCCAGAGCTCAGGACCAGCTCATAAGGATCCTGTAAGCATTTACCAACACAGACAGCTCTGTCATGATGAAATGAGTGTTTGCCAAATAACTTCCTAGTGCGCATCTACCTGCCCTGATTGCTTTTTGGCTCCCACCCTGCCATTGCAGAGCACTCCATTCCCAGCAGGATTTCAGGGTATGCGGTATTTTGCAGTATCGAGATCTACAAGTCCTGATTTCCCAGGATCTTAAATTCATTTTTAATGTGCTTGACACCTACAGTTTCATTTCCACTTGGGACTGCCAGAAAGGAAAGTCTGAAACAAGCAACATCCCCAGCAAGCTGATTTTCTAAACAATATCCCAAATAAAAACAAACAAAATGCAAACATTACAATTCAAATAAACTAAGAACTATTTTCTCATAATCTTAGGAGCCTTTTGTCTGCAGGACAAATTAATTGCCTTAATATTTTCAGTTTATATTTTTATAATTCAAAACATGTTGTTTTTGTTTGGCAAGCTTTACACATCCATTTCAGTGAGCCATCAGTCACATCCAGGCTGGGGCTTCCTGGCGGGTGGTTGTTCTTACTTGCATTACTTAAATTCCCTGCCATTGACCTGAACATCACACAAAATGATACTAAAGCAATTTTACAAATGTGAAATTGTAAGGAGAGCCATCCAAAATTCATGGGGGTCTCTTTGTATCTACTCCAAGACATTCAAATGGTTGTAGCAGAGCTTTTTAAACACCCAAGCAAATATTTTACAGGCAAACTGGCCGTATTAAGAACAGCTAAAATGGACTCATTTGAGAAAACTGCTGCTAGCACACAGTGGAGACTTTCTGTTTGCACATTAGCAGCCACTGCTAAAGTCTCAACGGAGCAAATTAGATTAACATGCATTAGTTTGACAGTTTAGAACAAACATCTACAGTTTCTCAAAAAACAAATCAGACCAAAAATAATTTAAAAAATCACTTCCAGTTTTTCTTTTGCACTCCAAACCTCAAGCAGAGTTCTTGCTATGCTGCCAGTGACCCCCAGCCCGTGGCAGTGGCTCTGCAGGCAGGGGAGGCTAACAGGGTATCAGTGTCACAGTTTACTATCACCGAGATGACTACATGTGTAAGAAGCACATTCTTCCCATCACTGCACTTACCCCATAAGGAAACCAGAAAGGGCACCAGGCCAAAGTCTGGTAGTTAAGCAGACACACTATCAGGTTTCCCACATTCAAAAATCTTGCTGCCAGGGAAGCATGAAAACTGCTTCCTCCAGGCTGGGTGGCAGACAGAAAATTAAGTGAAACCTAGGCAAGACCAATACTCTGCTGATCTGCATAGGGCTTTTAAGATTTTTATCTAGCTGAAGTCCAGCTCTCAAAACACAGGAGTTTCCTCTTATCACCCAACAGCTCTTTCATTTTCAGCTTCAGTTCTTTTATCACAGTTCCCTGACAGAGCTTTATCTCAAATCATCCCTTTGTGAAAGCTCTAAGATCTCCTGAGCAGTTTTTATCTATCTGCAAACATACATATGAAGGCTGTGCCCACTGTAGCCTTTCTCCCAGCATCTTGGCTAAACTGTTTCCAGTGACAAGCTCTGAGTAGCACTGATAGAAAGAAAACCTCCCACAGCCTAACAAATACCTCCTGCTCTGGCAAGTTCACTCCCAGTTCCTCCTGGGCAGAGAACAATTTTAGGTTCTTCCTGACACAACAAAGAAGGGAACCTAGTTTGTTATACCCAGGTGATTTTTGGGGGGGTATATGGCAGAGATCTCTATGTTTAAGGGTGAGGATACTACAACAATTTAGCAGCAGAAATTCAGGGTGAGTCAGGAATTGGTTTCCTGATCCCATGCCAGCGAGCTCAGCAGGTCAGCCCTGATGGAAAGGTCACTATAAAACAACCAGGTCCAGCCCCTGTGCAAGGAGCCAACAGAGCTGGGACACTCTGCCATGGAGCTCAGACAAGGTCCACACTTGGGGAAAACATCCCTGCCCAGTGCACAGCAAGGGAAGCTTGGGGTGACTGCTCAGTCCTTGCCTGATGTTCCACACAGAGAGTAAAACAGTCCTGAACATCCACGAGGGGAACACCAAACACAGCCCCTCACTGCATCACTCACTGTATACCAAAACTCTGTTAAGCAATTAAAGAATTACAAGACAAGGGCAGAAATCTTTATTTAATGGTGTTTCTCTGCAAAAGAACTCATTTACTTGATGCCCCTGGTATTCACTGCTGCATAACAACTTGGTAATCTCATGTCCCACTGCTACCAGAGCATATGAATGTGCTGGTAAACAACTAGCTCAAGCAAGAGAATTCAGTATGAAAATTGAAGTTATTTTAATGTATATGGCTGTTTTGGCTACTTCTGAAAGGTAAATTTTGTGCTCTCTGGCCCCAAGGCAGGATCCATTAGTTACCCATTTCATGTTTCTATAGAATCCAGACAGAAAGACACACACTAGCTATAAGACCAGAGGGAAACAAAACTGATTAATGAAAATAAAGTAATCCTACTGGCCTTAACACACAATATGCTACTCCCTAGTTTCAAAAGGCGCTTTTACTCCACAGAAAAGTACTCCCTGAGTGGCCAAATATATTATATACAATTGCAGTGAGCATCCCAAAATCCTGAACTGAGGCCAACACAGAGCATGCTAGAAACTCTCATTCCCTCTGTAAGGTTGTACTGTCTGAAATGCCTCCAGACTCCTGCATCCTACCTGCTTTGATCCCTGTCTGTACCAAGGATGACCAATCACACCAAAACACCCAGATCAGACACATTTTGAGGGCCCAGTGCAAAGCCTAATAAGCTAAAGGAAAGCTTCATATCAATTTCAGTAAAGAAGGGTTGGACAACAGATACAGTTTAATTAAACTTATCTAAACCTGGCCAGTCAGAAAAAAATTCAACCAGCAGGTCTCAAACCCACTGATACTCTGCAAAGAATTTGTGCCACATACTGCTGAGTCTCCTTTGGTCCAGCAAATAAACTGTTGTTAAAAATAACAGCATCTTGACAATACTTTTTTCCCCACGTAGGCTGTAGTGCCATCAGAATGCTCAATGACAAGAGGCAGGTTGCCCATTCAGCCACAGTCTGTTTGTGTGGAGTCCAGCTTCAATGGAGTGCTCCAAGACAAAGGAGACAGTGCTTGCATAAGGAAAGACAAAAGACAGTCCTTTATCCCAAAACTTAGTTCTGATGCTGTTTTGGGGGGCTACCAGGTTTGTCCTATCAATAATTTCTCCAAGACATCTAGGCAGAAATATTTGCAGAAGGAGCACCATGAAATATTGGTTGCTACCTAATTGTTGACACAATGTATGCTTCCAAATAAATCCTGCTCCAGCGTGGTCGTGCATCCTGACCCAACAAAAGGAATCCCAGTGAAGAATGTCAGTGCTGGAGAACATCACTGGTGTTTTAACAGGCACCAGGTCCCAAGGAAAGCAGTTGCTTCAGCTGCACGGATGTCACACAAGCCTCTGTTTAAATACTGCAAAGTGGTAATCTCCTGCTTTTGCTACTTTGAAACTGAGGAGGCAAAGGAAAATATTTGAATGTGCAGTCCTGAGGTCAGAGCTGAAGTTTGATTTGGGTTGGTTTGGATTAAGGAGAAACGTCCAAGAACAACTCACTGATTTACTTTATTTCAGGACTTGGCACACAGCTTGGACCAAGTTCAAAATCCAATGACACTGTGCCAGAAAATGCTACGGAAAGAGCAGAGATAGGAGACATCTGGACTGTGTTAGAAACTTAGAGCCATAAAGTCCTTTAAAAATATTCACTGCTCATGTTGGGACTTCTCTTGTTTTTGTTTCAAACAATCCAAATGTTAAAACTGTGTTTCAAATTAAAAGTGGAAAAAAAAAAAAAACAACACCAACAAAAACCCAAAGCCTCCCCTCCTCCAAGAGGAGCAACCCAAGCCAGTAACAAAAGTAAAAACAAGATTATTTTAATGACCTCAGAAGAAAAATGAACACTCCTACAGTGAAAGCAGTAATTCCCAATAGCAGTGCATCAATGCCCCTGCAGTGAAAGCGATAATTTTCAATGTTATTGCATCACTGCAAACTTCTCACGCAAGTAGGACAGCAAATGTGCCCTGTAAAAACACAGCCTCTCTGATAATTTAATATTTCTGCTTTGACACTGCTTTAGCCTATCCAAGGCACGCTGAAAACAGTGGCATTACCCAAATGAAACTGGAAAAAAATATTTTTAGATGGTCATTTAATTGTTTCTATGTTAATGCCATGCATTTGGCAGCTGATCACAGTTCCTTAAATGCAGTATAATCAGTTGTGCATTCCCTGTCCAGAAAGGCCCTTCCAAAAATGAATGGAAGGAGATGAATTTGGGAAAAGAAACAGCTATGGTCAATGTTTGGTAGTAGGAAAAAAAACAGGACAAATTATTCACAGAGCTCTTTCAGAAAGCAAAGTGGCTTTATAAATGAATTTGTCTCAAAAATTCCTACTTGATTAAGCCTTGAAACAAGTCTCTGAGAGGGGAGCAGGCAGGGCTCCCCAGCCTTTGCCTGGTGGGCTGTGAGGCAGTGGCAGAGCTGGATGAGCACAGGAGCCCCCAGCCCTGCTGGGGAGGGACCCTGCAGCCCTGGCCTCAGGTAAATCAACCATTTTGCTTTAATTCAACACTTTTCTCACCTGCAGCTTTCCCAAGTGGAGCTGCCTGACAGCAGATGCCACTGAAGTGGGGTCCACAGCACACAACATGCACAAGGACTGCACCTCCACTCACCACAGAAAATCCCTTTTTTCCCCCTTCCCTCTCTGAGGATGACTTGACAGACCCAGGTCTTTAAAAGGCCTTTCAAGATCTCACAAAATACAGTTCAGGCTAGGAATTCCTCTGCACAGAAACTGCATTTCTCCAGCTTGTAGCATGTGAAGAATCCATTTTAGCTTAAAAAAATAATTTTCCTTAAAAGGCAAGGCAATTCTAGCCTAACCTGTCTTCCAACACAAGTTCAAGCAGGAGAGTTATGAACAAATAACAAGCAAAACCAGAGTACTAGGAGAGGAGTATGCACAGCTGAATTCAAGACTATGACCAAAGCTGAGGCTCAAATATACTCAAACAGGTTTGAGTGGCAGGTCCTTAAATTATTTCCCAACAGTGAAAACTTCTGGTAAGAGTGGATTTCATCTAAAAACATAGTACCTACCACTTGCCAAGAATACACTTAAAAAAATTTTTTTAAAAAAGCCAGTACTTCATTTATTCCATACCCTTGATTATTTATACCAATTAATAGGACATAGTATCCCATTCTTCCAAGTACATGCCTTGGCACAGCAAGGACTATTCTGCATTCAGCAACGTGCATCATTTCCGGCAGCCCAGCTCCAGGAATAGAAAACCAAGGAAAGCAAGACAGGTTGATAAACAAATCATTGGGATACCTGAAAACCCTGGAGATACTGTAGCTATTGTCATTTTACACCTAAGCTCCTTGAGGCATTCTGACAGTGCCAAATGTAGATGAAAGTAAAGAATTAATGGGTTTCTTGGAAGCAAAAAGAATTCACAGAATTATGCGTTTAAGCAAGGCAAACAATCCAGAGACTAAATCCTGCAAAGGACATTTTTCCTGCACTGAACACTCCCCATTCAACACAGCACACTCTGTTGACTACACTACATTTGTTCAGTGCTCAATGACACACCTCACTGAAGATTATTACTTGTGTCACCTGCCAATTCTTTGGTATTTCATGGGTCTGATGTTGCTTCTGTGGTTTGTAGTCATTTGCACCAACTTCTAAACTTCTACCAAACCTGTATCACAGCATTTCACTGCAGTGCAGGAGACAGAATTGTCAACTCTCATTCAAAATATTTTATTTCAAAAGACAAAACGTAAGAGTACAGGAGTAAAGAAACAACAGGGAAAAATACCTGCTAAAGACTGTACTTTAGGGTAACATCTCTGCTACCAATTAACCTCAGCTGTGATGGTCATGTAACAACACCAAGGCTTTTAGAAAAGTCTTTCCAACCCAATGGAGTTGGGCCAAATACAAAATCATCTTCCTCCATCATCCAACAACAAACAAACCCTTTTTACTGCAGATAATATTCTTCTCCTACTTCCCCATAATAACTCATAAAGCCAAATCAAGGAGGACAGATGCAGGCCTGAGCTATAAAATCCAGATTTCATTTCCTATCACTCCCCTCCCCCAGGAGCTCAGGGGTGTTTAGATTCTGGGCTGTGGTTTAAGTCCATCTGTGTTCTTCAAGTATAAACATCTTCATTGAAACCAGACTCATCCTGCACAGCCATTCATTTAGTGAGCTCATCTGTGAGAGACACGGGCTGGCACATTTCTATGACAACCAATAAAAGAATCAAAGCTAAGGAAGTCCTGTCCTATCAGTCCTCAGCTAAACTAGACATACATATACATCCTAAAGACACAGTTCAAAGAGGGAGCTAAAAACCTGAAAAAGTGTTTTCCCCCAAAAAAATCATCTCTTTAATAATGAGTCCAAGTAGCTTGTTTTGTTTAAGTATCTTGTTGTGGGTTAACTGTTGATAAGAAAAATTAAAGTACCATTTTCTGTCCTAGAAGAACAAACTTCACCATTTAATAATTTGCTCTTTTCCCTTGATGGATCTCAGTATGGCTTTTTGCTTTAAAACCAAGCCATCCTAGACATAAGCTTCAGCTCAAGCAACTGATACACTTTCTTAAAGCACTACTTATTAATAAGTCCACACACTAAACCAACCCAGTGTCAGAAAACTAAAGCATCACTTTCTCTGACATACACTGCAGTCAATGCAGAATTCATATTGTCCTTATGGTTGTTATTCCATCCCTCTCAATCACTCACTGGCAGCTTACACAATTCATTAATTGTAAGTAGTTAGGATTGTTTTTACTAGTATGGCACAGATGCCAAATCACTCTTAGTGATTCCCAACAAGAGGGAAAGATGCTATGAGTAAAAACAATAGAATAGACTCCCAGGATCTAGACATGCCAAGCCACAAATATAATGCCAAATTATTTTTTCTCTCCCGTTCTCTCCACCCTAATTTTCTGAGATTCAGTCTCAAGCTGGACTTTGTTGAGATAGGCAACCTTTTGTGGCTTTCATTAAGACCCCACATGCTTGCAACACCTCAAGCCATGTGCCCACAGAAATAATAAATCACAAGAATAAAGAGACTGATTTTTTTGTTGTTTTTTCTTTTTTTTCTTTTTTTTTTTTTTGTCACAGAAACCTCAAGTGCAGCTTTGTCTACTATGGTCAATCCTTTCTCCTAGCATCATTCAAGGTTTCCCAGTCACAGAAAGACTGCACTCATCAACTCAATGATTTTCATCTCTACAGTGTTTTGACTTGATCTTTTACTCACAAGTCATCTTGTTTAATTTGCTTCAGACATTTTTCCACACACAATTCAGAGCAGTGATACACTGCCAGGCAAAGTACTGAAATGTTCCCAAAGGCACAGATGAAGGAAAATTCAGTTATCAGTGGATATAAAAGGCACTTCTTATTTCTTAACCAGCCTGCCACAGATGAAGAGCACAGCTATCATGTTATGGCTGTTCATGGTAGGTGTGAGCTTGAGTCACACAACTGAAAACACTGTGACCTCCTGGAATGAGATGGTACAAAGACAAAAAGTGTCTAAGCCCAGCCCTAAGGCCTCACTGACACTACCAAAACTCTAGACAGCAGGAGCACATGAAACCACAGGAAAGGGTATTTCCTTCCACTGACCAACCCTGCTGGGCCAACGATCAAATCAAAAGATGTAAGATACAAACTATACACTCAAAAATTCAATCAAGATGCAGGACTCTTGATTTTGGTTAATTTCTACTCAAAAGAAAAGTGTATCTTTTCTTTTTTTAACAAGTATCTCTGTAAGTAGTAAACTGCATTTTTCTGTGCAATGCTTGCCATGCCATAAAACTAATAAAAACCCAGTCTGAAGCACTGCCTAAGAGGTCATGTGGCAAATGCCATGGGACCCACTCAGTACTAGCTCTCACCTAAGCCTGCACTGGGCAAGAGTCAGAAAAACAGGCACTTGGGCAAAACCAGAACCAGAACACATCTGATGCTGAAAACCATGATATCACACACAGCAAGGCTGATTTCCATAAGTGTAGCACATTCTCTTCTCCAGTTTAAATCTGCAAATGGTGGGCTGCAGTGTTTATGTTCTGCTGCCCACACACGGCATCAGATCTGCCCACTAGGAACACATTACTGTCTGCAGGAGACAAGCACCCATCCTTTCCAGAACAGACCACACACTGTCATTGTATTTCCAGGTCTCTGCAGGGGTATCCTATGCCACATCCTGTCTCTAGAATATAAAGATGTGCTTCTGCTGCTGTGGCCAAGGCAATGGTTGCAGGTGGTGATCAGCTCCTAAGAGGAACCACCCCTCCTCCTGCTGCACTGCACTGAAGAGCCCAGCAGCAAACAGCTCCCTCCTCATCTCCACTGCTCACATTCCTGGGCACTCAGAAATGCACATCTTTACACAGCTTTGTCCCCACAGATGACAGATAATAGTGCAAGTGAAAATTCAAGCTACACAGCAAGAGGTTTAATACAGGGCAAATGTGATGGACAACACACACAACCTCTTCCAAAGGTCAAGATTTACTCGCAACCAGAAAGATCCTGGATTTTTCCTTCACAGATGAGACCTTCAGTTCCCTGATGAGGAAATGAAGTGATGTGACATTAAGCAGCTCATGAATCTCTTCAATTAATGCATTCTGCACAACGGAGACTTCCAGGGAATTATCTGCAACCACAGCAGTGCCTCATTCCCATTGCTGTGTCCCTGAGAATGAGTCACTCCAATTCCCAGATTCTTGCTGCAGGCAGAGAGCTAAGGACTATTCCCTGCCTTCGTCAGGCAAATGGCTGGAATCAAACACTGAAACTACTTGCACAGAACTTTAATTAAGGTTACCTTATTTTCTGAAACTATGAGAGTATATTTACCATCAGCTCCCCACTCTTCATGTTGATTAGGGCTTATGCTACAGGAGGTAACATTTCCATCCCACCACCTTCAGGGAGCAACTGAATCATGTCCCCAACAACCATGCAGAAGAGGGTAAAGAGGAAAAAGCAGTTCTGATAGGGGAATGCCTTACTGCTCTCCATTATATGATGGGTCAGGAAGATCAGCTTCATCTGCAACAGGGCCCTCCCAAGCCACCAAATTATTTATCCTAATACCATGCCAATTTAAGAGATTTTACCAATATTAAAGTAGCTTGGAGAATATAGGGACATGACTGTGGCTGGTTGTACACATTTAGCAATACTGCAATTTTAATTAAAAATAAAAAAAATCCCCAGAAGAGACACAAAATCTGTGTTACAAGTGGTTTCAAAACTGAGAAAGCCTTTGCTGAATACAGCTGGTAGTCTGTGTTTCATGTGATTTGCAAACTAGAAACACTGGAATTTTAGGCCAGGAGGGTGTCATTGACTAATGGGGGTTCTCCCTTCCCTCTGGAGTGTAGGTTTACAGAAGAATAAAATCATGTTCTCCAGGCAAGTTTATATGAAATGATTTATCTCTAGCCAGCTGCAGTCAGACATCTGCTTGTTTTTACTTCACTACAGAGAGATTCACACCCCCCCTTATCTCCAAAGGCAGCCAAGATTATATCCAATTGTAAAGAGAAACCTCCAGCAATTATCCAAACTAAAATTTTAGAAGTCAAGTAAATTACACAGAGACCACAGATGCACCTAAGCCCCACCTAAGGCTGAAGAAGCCCTATTTAATGAACAGGCTATTGACTTTAAGGCAGAGACATCACCTCTGTATCCCGTGGTTTACACACAGATCTGCCCAAATACATGAAGGTATTTCTTTGTTTTGAGAATCCCTCACATTCCACATGGGATCACACAGACAGTCCTCATGTGGTCAAATAAAGTTTGTGAACCCATGCCTTTATAGCTTTTCCACATTAATCTGCACTCTGGGCATATATCCAATTAAAGCCTCATGTATAGATCACTAGGTTACTAACTGGCTTGCATACTGGGGGGAAGGGAAATAAGCTCATGACTGCACAATTTAACACTGCCTCTGCTTTCACTTTTGCATGCACCACTCTTTTTTAATCTAGTCTTACCATAAATAAAGAGTAATGACGCTTGCTGCAGAGCAGCTCGGGTCCCTGCATGCTGGAACACACAGTAGCTGATGCAGAATGCATTTACATTAAACTTAACTCCAGTGCAAAGCAGACAAGGTCTTTTCACAAACACGCTACAAAAACAGGAAGCAAAGGGGGAAACTTCACAGTGTTTGGAAACAGCAGAGCATTGTTTGTACACGTTTCTATTACAATTCCAAAATAAAAAAACGGCTAACATGAAATCTGAGCACAGCAAGAGCCTTAGATCAGACACAAAGGTCTCAAGACAGCAGCACTCAGAAGATCTCCAGGTACAGACTGTACAGGCAAGAAGATGCACAGGGCAAGTTTGTTCTCTTATTTCTGCTAAGAAAATCTGACAAGTAGAGACACAACCTCCCCAACCCTTGACGTTAAACCTAGATAATGTTACACTACATCTTTATCTCAATTAAAGTGGGGATGATAAATGAAGAGGCATTAGGAAACACATAACCCACCAAACATAAACATTCCCTTCATTTTTTAACTGAGTTCAAGAGGGAAGGCACAATGGCACAGCCACATTGTGGGCTATCACTGCCCCACGAGAAGAAGCTGCACTGTGGACAACATCCCTAAGAGATGAGTCAAAACGTTCCAGTCACAAGCAACCACACACTCAGACTTCCCTTTTCAGCTGGAGCACACTGATCCATCCAACCCCTAGCCTGAAGCTGCTTTAATTCTTTCCTCCCATCACCTCCTTTCTTTCCCTTCCTCCTCCAAGCCCACTCAGGCTGTGCTGTAGCACCATGAACACAATATATAGACAATATACAGTTAGTGCTGCCTTGATCCCAGCTCATCCCAGGTTTAAAACTGACCAACCTACACTCCAATCCACAGGCACAGAGAACAGAGGACCTGCTCCTATTTGGGTCAGCACCACCCAGGGCTCAGTGCTTTCCCCTGCTGTCTATCTGTATGAGCCTGATACATGGTCAACTCCCACAAGAGATTCTGTGATTTCACCATATTTAAAGTACATTAGTCAACCCAAGTCACCAGGGATACTTGACATAATTTACAATAAATCAGGAGATTAATTTCAAGGGAGGCACTGACATAGCACCAAAAGAAGTGCACACTAATGTTAAGCAAGAAGCTGCTAGAAATAGGTCCCAGTGTCAACAAATTTTTCACTATAAACACCACAGAAAGAAGATGTTGCAGTCTTCAGGGTAAATGCTGGGCTGCAAAGGTAAAGTGGTTACCTGGAAGTTACCTGGAAGAGGTATGTCAATATTTAATACCAAAGTGCATGTCCGGTCCTGCACATTTCATTTAATTTCAAGCTTTTCCAGCCTTATTTCCTGTTTCATTCACAGCAATCACAAAAGATTAATTACTCAACCTTAGGAAATGTATTTTCAGTCGGACAAGACATGTTGACCATGTCCCCACTTTCACCTTCAGGAACAAAGGTGTGTGCCAACACAAGTTTCATGCTTGCTGCAATGTCCACATTATTTGATTGCAAAGTAGATGAGATTTTCAGCACCAAGACTTCACTCAAACCATTTGCTCCTCTGGGAGAGGAAGAGTCTGTTCCATGGCTCTGGATGTTACGCTAATTTTTAGTTCAAAATTAAAAATCTTTCCTCAAAAGTCACCATAACAGCATTGACGAAAAAAAAAAAAAAAAGAAAAAAAACACCAAGAAAGAAAAAACCTGGAGGATCTGAAAGAACCACGAAGAGTAGAAAGAAAAACTAAAGTAATGCTGAATAATTTGCACTTGAGTAACATCTTTCATCAGCACTCTTCCATATAGGGGCTGCATTTCATACCAAACATGAGAGGGAATACTACTTCAAGCCCTTGTTACACAGCTGGAGTGGTTATTCCTTTAGTAAGGAATATCTGAAGAATTACCAGTGTTCCTGCACTGAAAGAACAAGCTGAAGCTCCTTTCCCAATTCAGTAATTGTGCTACTGTAACTATTTATTAAAGGCAGAAGTTTACAGCAGTTGCATAGATGTTCTTCTGGTTTAAACAATGACTGAACGACATCTGTGACATGACGTTGTTTTCTCTTCCTCCAGACACCCAAATAAACCTCTCTGTTCTACGTTCCTGTGCATAAGGAACACAACTGCTTCACTGAACATGATTAATCTTCCACAAGGAATCAACAGGTACTCAGACCATGGGCGTTTCACTGAGCAGCAAGACAAGGACACAGATGGGTCTCATTCAACAGAGTCTATCGAAAGAGACGGAAATCTCTGCCACAAAAATAAATTATGTTCCTCAACAATCACTGGGCCCTTCACAGTTTCGTTCCCCTCCTCCCAGCCTCTTCCTCAGAGCCAGGGTAAGCTGCTCAGATGACAGAACACACAATCATCAGAGCACAGTGGAGCCAGAGCATTCGAGGCAGGCACACAACTCTCCGTCACTGACATCCCGTGCCCTGCCTGGCGTCAACAGCCCAGGCAAAGAAATCTCTCCTTGTGCAACCACCCCTTCAAGTTGCCAGGAACAAAGCAACATCAGATCCCCAGCAACAATAACTGCATGGCCACCAGAAGAAAGATCTGCAGAACTGCATTATCTTGCACAGATCCTCTATTTAAGAGTCTACATAAAGTTCTGCCTTCAGTTTCCCACCTTCTTACAGCTTACATTGTACCAGAGAGAAGCATGGTGTTTTAAGATGCCTCTGCAATCATATTCTTCTCAGGGGGTTCCTAAATTTATGATCTCAACATCAAGAAGTTTGTACAGTAAATCTGAGGTTTGAGAAGGGAGAGAACTGCCAATCTTTTCACAAAAAAAGAATTGCAACACCCTGCTTCTTTAACAATTTTGCAAGCTCACTCTCATCCTGAAAATTTCAGTGCAGTCAAGGTTTCCCTGACTTACTCTTTATTTCTGAATTCAGTCTTAACAGCCTCTGAAGCAAAAGCAAAGTGGTAGGTTGTCAGAAGTGACTATTAGGAGAATACACAAAGCACACACGCTGCAGAAAGCGAAGACTTGAACTGATTGGCACCTGGCTCCCCAGCAGATATTTTCTGTGCAGGAAGATTGAAGGGTAGTGAGAAGAGCACGACACTCTGGGCCACGTTCTGCTGTCAGTCATTCTCCCACGCTTCCACTGATTTTTAATGACATTTACAACCATTAAGAAAATGAATAGCCATCAAAAATCAGGAGGGAAGACGCAGCCTAGCAGACAATGCAAAGGAAAATCATTTCTGCTCCTGTTTCCAGCAGTGATTTATTGGGAGCAGTAGGGCAAGGCACTACTGATCCTTGGTGTCCAACTTCAGGCCCTCCAGATGCACACACCAACTAAGAGGGAACTGCACACTAAGCATGAACCAACAGTGGCAAACATGTCTAATCTACATTTATCTGAGTCTTCATTTTCCCCACATACAAAAACACTGACCCTAAAGCACTTGGAAGTGGTTGAAGCACAGTGAAGTTGAAACCCAAGAATTACTAGAATGAAGATATTATACTTTCATCCAAAAAATCTTTATTTCCCTGTTTTCAAGGCCAAAAATAATCCCTCTTTTTTTTTGTTCACAGGTCAAACAGAGATTCATGTTTATGGAAAAACCTACACGCCCTTAGTATTTTGATTGAAAAAGCTGGAGTCCACTTGGCAAGTTTCAAAATCTTTTTTTTAAAAGCAGTCTCTACTTTACTATTAATAATACCCATCCCTAGGAATGGATAACTAAGTCATTCAGTTTTATTCTAGACAGCAAAAACAGCCTGCTCACAATAGTCACTAATTTTATTACAGTAGCAAACAACAAACTCTTGTGGTACAACAGAATCCCACTACAGCAGGAACCAGCCTTGGTAAGAGGTACCTGCCAATCCCAAGCACTTATATTCAAATAGCCAAAACAGACAAAGACTGAGAAGGGAAAAAAAAATTTAAAAAAAGCAGTATCTCAGCTTCACCATTGAGAAATACCTGCTCAGTGCTGTTTGAAATGTACTGCAGGGAAGGCACCACAGGGTAGCTTTACAAAATTTAGAGGGGGAAAAGGTGTTCTTTTAAAAATTGTTGGAACTGTCTTACTGCAAATGCATTTACCTTATGTTGCTCAGTTGATGTTAATTGCCCATACATAAATAAAAAATGAGGCCACTTCTTTGTTGACAAAATTTTTGCCTTACCTTTGGGTTTACATCATCAGATACCTCACCCATAAAATATGTACACCTTATTTCTAAGAACAAGATACTATTTCTGATTCTCATCTGCTAATACAGTTTCTCTTTAGGTCTAAGAAAGACATTAAGCAAAATATAAATGGAAAAGAATTGCATTTGGGAATACAATTATCTATTCTCCACAAAGCCCTTTGATATAGCTTAATCTCAGCTTTCTTCAGGCAACACTTACTGTACCACATGCAGCATCTTTGAAAACAAAATCTTACAAAACCTAAATCCATTTCTGTGTGCTAATAAGGTCTGAGTTTTACATTTTTCAAAAGGAGAAAAATATTTTTTTATTTAGCCTTTCTTTAAGCACTAGAAATCTAAGAAGGAAAAGTTCTCCAGTGACAGTGTCGAGCATTCAACATTCCCATTCTTAATATCAAGAAATTAGTGATATGGAGTTTAAGAAGCATTAGATAACCATTTTTTAGTCATCTTTTTTGAAGTCCTGGTAATTACTCTTTTAATCAATGAAAGCAATTATTCCTTTTAAATTTTTCAGTGAGAAAATCATGCAATCCCTCAGTCACAGGAACAAGAACTTCAGGGAGGATGCAGCATACTTTAAAAAGTGCAAGAGCTCTTACCCCTGAAACAAGCTGATATTCTGAGCAGACATGGCAGAGAGGGGCTCCAGAAGAGCATTACTCCATTTTAAACCTCCCACTTTGCCATGGCCTCAGAAGTGAAAATGGACACAGGTGCAAATATCAGGCAAGGTAACAGCAGAAGCAGCAGCACCATCTTCCTATGCCTTCAAGGAACTGGGAGCAGCTGCCCCTGCACAGGATCCACCCTCCTGCAAACTTCAGCCTCAACCACATACCACAGCAGCATTTCAGCAAATTTCGAGACCAAATGGGGGAAAAGAGGGCTACTTGCAGCAAGCAGCATTTTTTCCTTAATAAAACTCTATTGTCTGAGGAAGGGAGACAGGACAGAGCTGGCACACATCCCACAGAGCAGCAGGGATGGCTGGAGGATTCTGAGTGAGGTTTTCCCCATAGCTGAATGTCACAAACTCACTTTCCACCAGGACAGTGTTGTCTAAATGTTGGCACAAGAGCAACAGCTTCTACCCCAGTTCTGCCTAACAGGGAATTTTCCAGCAACCCTCTCACTCACGGAAGAGCCATTCCAGCCACTGCAGGTCACCTGGCACCTCGAGATCTGCCAAGCAGAGGCAGAAAATGGGGCTCTGAGAGCTGTACAAGGCTGAGAGTGGAGCCAGCCATGTCCCCCAGCCAGCAGCCAAGTGCGAGCTGCACGATGATCCCTCGCTGAACCTTCCTGGCTTTCTGAACAGCACATCCTGCCATTCACGTTACAGGCAATGAATGGTAATCCCTCTCCTCAAATTACCCTCCTGATTTCAGCAGAGCGAGACCAAGAATGTACGTGACTGAGTGTACTTCCAGTTCAGATTTAAGTAATTGCAACTTGACGAGTTTCTTAAGCTCAGTTAGTAATGGCACACATCTAGGAGAAACACTCAAATCCAGAAAAAACATACACCTTTTTATTAAACTTCTCAAAAAGGGAAAAATACTTAATATTATTTAAAAGCTTACTAAAAACTCGGATTAAAATAGGAGAACATAGCCTTCACCACACCCTCATGCCCTGGACACCAGAGCCTGTGACCTGGCAGATTACCTGCTTGTATTTCCCATTTCACTGGCCCTGTCCCATCAGTCATGGGACAGCCCAAAGGGCAAAGTCAACAAATCACTTTAAGTACTGGAAATGGCAGCACTGGTAACAACAAATGCCCACAAATCCTGCAACATGGGTCCCCTCTTCCAAAACCTAGAGAGTATTGTTAAATTCTCCTGATTTTTAAGCCTATGAAGTAAAGGCCTTCTAACTTAGCATCTGGTTCTGACTTCTTGGTGTTTTCCTCCACAACCACAAGAGCTAAAACTTCACTCACCACTGACGTGATCAGTTATAATGTATGCTTTCCAATTGTCTTTTCCCTTTCCTGGTGTTGTCCCTGCATTCTTAAATATTGTGCAAAACAGGAAAATTTTACGCAATGATTTAATAATACATTTTTTTTGGCACCAATTCCAGTCTACCATGTTTCCCGCTCTCCTCTTCCTCAATAGTCTAGTGGACTATGCACCGAAACACATCACCTCCTGATCCAGGGGAGAAGACAGACAACAAATCTGAAAAAGGTTCAAACAGAGAGAGTGTTCCCCAGCCAGCTCACAGAGATTTTTCTCAACCTGACCCTGCAAACTGTTAAGTGCTTACAAAAGATGGATTGACAGGGTATGGCACAGATGCAGAAATGAATGGCACAGGCCAGGGCTGACTCAGCCAGCACTGCTGCCAATGACACTGCATCGGCAGATGGTGCAAAAAAAAGTTATTTTATTGAGTGCACATACATGCACAAGCTCTCTGAATGGATTATACGTGCTCAAGTATCAATCATCTTCTAACACCTGGCTGTTTGTGGAATCAAGCACTGTGTTATCTGTGAACACACAGAACAAAACTGATGCAACTAGCACTGCTCAAAACACCAATGAACAAGCCACAATCCACCCATGCAACCCACAATCTAATTACTTCTAAAGACTCCAAAAGACTTGAACTATTTGAGGTAGGTCTCTTTTCTCATAAATCCTATATGAGGAGATGAGTAAAACCCTATTAGGTTAGCCATGCTTATTAACATAGAAGGAAATTGTTTCGTGTTAAACTCATCTGTTACCTAGTGATTTCAAAAGTACCAACAAATTATACGCAATAAATTGATCAGTTCCCAAAAAATCACTCTTTTCTATGTTTTAAACCCACCAGCTTTTTCCTCCAAAAAGGTCCCTCAGTGCACACAGTTCTGTGAATGATTTTGGTGGGACCAAGGCTTCAGCTGCTAACAAAGCAAACCCAACCTTTTACACTGGAATATTGATACAGATGGGACTCTTAGCAAAGCCTCTCACCTGTGAAAAACCAAACGCTCTTGTTGAGTTTCACAGAATAGTAAAATGGTTTGGGTTAAAAGGGACCTTTAAGGATCACCTTGCTGCACCCCCTGCCATGGCAGGGACACCTTCCACCATCCCAGGCTGCTCTGCCCTGTCCAGCCTGGCCCTGGACACTTCAGGGCAGCCACAGCTGCTCTGGGCAGCACATCCCTTCCTATACCCACCTTGGATGATCTATCAGACTTTTCTCATCACTATCATAATTACAGTTATAATGTTCCACTACAAAAAAAATAAAGTATTACCTCAGAGATCCACAAAGGCCCAGCCCTGTGAGGGATGCTGAGCTCTTCCAAGCCCTGCTCTGATGCAGGATCAGGTCCCATGGAGGACCAGAGGCAATTTGCAGTCTCTCCCATGGGGACTATTACCACCACATCGTTACTAGCACCACATCTTTACTCCCCAGCCAAAACGAAAAATGAGGCACAAGTATTTCTGAGTATCCTTTTTATTTATGTTCCTGAACATGTAAAATTTACTGGCTGGGTGCTAACACTAATAGCCTTGAGAGCTCTCACTCTGTCAATGAATATAGCTTCTGTTTTCATATTTTATATAAGCTCTGTGACATATAAACACATACCTTAACACTACTGACTTATAAATATGCTTTTTAACCACTGCAGGAACTATATATGCAAAGGTATGTTTGATAGGCATTAAACAAGTTTAAAGAAATATCGTTTTAGGTTTTCTTATGTCAAACTACTAACTAATACAGCAATAAAATAAGTTTGTCACAGCAGAGCAATATTCCATTAAATCACCAGGTCTTCAGAAAAATTTGGGGTTTGCTAATGGAGGCACATGCCTGCCTTCACTTATGAAAGAGAATCAGTCTCATCAGTATAGATAACATGGAGCAATTTGTTCTCAATTTGCAGAGAATTCCAAATTGTCATGGCTTTTATGCAAATTATGGCATTCAATGTTCTTTCTGATGCACCTGAATCAAATAACAGGGAGACAGCAACAACCCAGAAAAGGCAAATATACACTCAGAACCTATAGGTACCACTTCTCATCAAATGAAAGCCATCATCTGCAACAGCAAATGACAAGAATTATAAAATATAAATAATAATTTATCTTTCCATTATTGTAACAAATAAAAAAAATCTTAAATCGTTTTGTTATTTACGTGTTCATAGTTATTTACAAATGTAATGATGGCAGACACACCAATCTAGTTTAAAGTCACATTCATAGAGCCTCATCAACAGTGCAAGACTTAAAGACAGCACTTGGTTTTCTGAACAGACTGTTTATTATTATGATAATTAAAAATTCATATTAATTCTACCTGCAATCTGGATAATACTAAAATATTCCCTTTTCAGGAAAGCTTTAAAAAATTCTTCTTGTAAGACTGTTTTGAAACTTTTCAGCTCTGCATAATACTTCCCACTTGAGCTAATTGTTTTCAAAGGGAAATTTAATTTTTAAAAGTGTGTTTTTCTAACTAATGGGAATCTGTGCTAAAGTAAACAATGAGTCCAGCTTGATAGGAATTTTTGCTCTATCTTTACCAAAATAAGGAAGGAAAGACATGTAATAGCATGCTGAAACACATGCAGTAGCAGAATTGTTGAATTTTAAAAAACAATTAGAAGACAATTTTCTACTCCACTTCTCCTGTTTGAAACAGATCATCCTGGCCTGTCTCATTTAATATTAATTGGGTATGTTCTTGTCTCCAGAAGAAAACACAAATGCAGTTCCCTAATCCACTTACATTCTTGTTGCAAATGCATTTACGATTAGCCAGCCTGTCAATAAACTATTGTCCTCACACATCATGTCTGCACAGCAAAATGTTTAAAAGAAACTCAAGTCTTTTCAGGATTGTCACCAGCTTTGAACAATACATTTACATTACACCCAACCCACCTGCCACAGCAAAATCGACAAATGTGAAACAGGCACGAAAAGCCAAAGTTTCCATCTCCTTGAGGGATATTAATGAGTAACTTCATGGTTCCAATAAAGCCTTATCTTCCCAAATGGGAATTAGAGAGGTCATCCCTAGCCAGAGACAATGAAGCACTTATTTATTCTTTCCTTGTCTGCTGCACATACATATGTATCACAACTCTTCCCTGCAACCCAGGACTCTAAAACTGATTGTCCTCAACAGCTACTCCCCACTGCTGCAAGAGAAAGAATGAAAGAGAAAAGCAGGGCAGAGGTATCAAAGAGACAATGCAGAAAGAGATTAAAGACACAGCACAGTCATGACACTTATGTTTAAACTACTGAAAATCAAATTTTACATTTCTCTCGAAGAAAGGGTTACTCCTAACCCCACCCCATCCCTCCCAAAGGAAAAAAAAAAGTAAGAAATATTAAATTGGACTTCATTTCTGTATTTGTTTTCACTATCACTGCTCCTCAAGCTGTGCAAGGACAGATCTCACTGGTAAAAAAAAAAATTAGTAAGGGTGCTACATTTGAGTTTGGTAGGTGTTTTTAAAATAAACATTATTCCTCCCATGGGGGAGAAAGTCAAATTCATCCCCAGGCAAGCTGCTGTCTGACAAACAAAGTTTCTAAGTGTCAAAATTTCCTACTGGGACTTTAGCATTTACAGTAACAAAACAAAACAGAAAAAAAGGCTACAGATCTGTATTCGCTTTCTCCAAAAAACCCTTAACCAGAGTGAAACCCTGGACGTGATGCGAGTGAAACTAATGGTGACACTGTGCTATATTTAAGCAATTCTTTGAGAAATAATCACATGAAGCAAACAATGGAAACACACATAAATCAGATTAAGTCCTAACACCTACAGTTATGGGACCGTCCACAAATTAATCTTTCCACATTTGTTATCTGGGTGCATATACCAATTCAGAATACACTTATTTTATTATTATTTTTTGATTAATGTTGACTTAGTTTAATCGAAACTTGTCAATAATGTCAAAAAAATTCACTTCATAAAGAACATTATTTTTTCCTCCCTGAATTCTGCTGAAATAAGATGGCCTAACCACAGCTCCATTGCATTCTTGCATAGCACTTCTGCTACCAAAAACTATCTTGTCAGCACAAAAATCGTAGCTGCCTAAATAAACAACAAAACTAGTTATCGCTCAAAAAAATGTAGGTAGAGTCTCTATATTCAGACTTATATATGTGGGCACATACCATGTCTATTCATGGAATAAACTATGGATGAATAATCCATACACAAACTAATGTTAACTTCTATACTGCAGCCCAGGGACTGACAAGTAAGAGCTTGTGGGGAGAAGAATTTAATTCAAATACACATCTCAAGTGACAATAAAAAGGATAAAAAGTGCTTAGAATCAACAAATAACTTACCCTTTGTACTCAGGGACATAATTGGCCAGATCTGGATTTAGCTGTCATTACAACTTTTGCTTTCAAATGCAAAATAAAGTGATGTTATTTTCCCGTTCCATTTTATTCATGTTATACAGAATGCAGTAAAACTCGTCATGCCAGAGGATTTGCAAGGGGATGATGTGAAGGTTAATTACTGGCTGCTCATAAAGCATCCTGCCTGTCGAAAGCCCCATGTGTAAAAACGACCCTGTTATCAAAGCTGTTGAGTGCACCCAACGCTCACTTTCAATGGACAGAATGGATATTTTTCTTTAGCTGTTCACAACCAAATTAGTTGCATTCAAATATCTACCTCCAGTTTGAGGAGGTTTTAGCAGAGTGCCTGTACCCCATTTCTGTAGGGGATGGAGGTTAAACTACCACGGATTTTGCTTAAATCACACCTTTCCAGCTCAACATGAAAAAGACTAAAATACAGATATCACAGAACCAATGTCTGAAAGATACCTGCTAAACCTACCCACAGAGCCAGGCAACAAGTGAATGCAGATCTTATCCCTGTGCCCTAATTACCCCCTGGAAACCAAAGACACTACTGGAAATAATAAAGCACAGATATTTCTGTGTACAACGGTACTTGTAGGGTGAGAAAAAATGGTAAGGCACAAGACCAAGCACGAAGAGCACTGCTCAACAAAATGGAGCCTGCAATGCTACACACAATGCTCTAGTATCTTCTTGCTATTTATACACATAAAATAATTAGGAATGAGAACACCTCAACATTAATTAAAGTACAGCCCCACAGGACTCCAGAAATCTTTTCAGAAATGGTTTCTCTGGTGACAGCCTTGCCGGCGAGCAGAGTTTTGACGCGTCCTGTAAAAACACAACTTCATGCCTGGTATTGCCACATTGCAGAGAACAACATCTGAAGCGTGATCATGCCTCTCTCTACCCATATCCTCCTCCTCGGCTTAGACATAGTCAGCTATGGATACAGCCAGGGAAATGCCTCATCTCCACTAATATTCAACTCCCCCTCTACAATGATGGCATCTTAACAAAATGAAGAACTGCAAAAACTCCTCGTGCTTGTGTCTTTCAGGAGCTTTCTCCAGCGGTGCTCGACCAAATCCTCCTTCTCCCTTTAAACAGTAGTTCTATCAAAGAAAGAAAATATTCCCTTGGAAACATCCTTGAGAGCCCAATGGAAACGGCAAGCAGAGATGTCATTGTGGCACAAAAAAGAGCTCTGTGAGAACAGGCAGCTGGCCTACCTGAAGGTTAAAGTAGCTCCCACTGAAAAAACTGCTCTGAATACTTCAGAGCAGAGCAGAGCATGATGCAGGAGAGACATTTACACACATTATGTCTGTGTGCCAAGGTGTGAAAAAACCCAACCTCCGAGCACAGCACAGGCTGGATGAAATCCATTGAAATACACCATTAACAGAAATCTACACAAAAGCCAATCCACTCTCTCGTATCAGTGTCCTATAGGAAGGCCAGAATGAAGCCATTGAGAAAAATGAGACATTTACATACAAATCAAAAAAAAGACAGGATCCAAGTACCGACTGATTAAAGATCAGTGTAAAACATGTTTTGTTAATCGCCTATTAGATAAAATCTGTGTAATCACTCTATATACTCCACAAATATTCACATAATATTGGCCATTAAATTTTAAGTTGGATATGAACGCATAAATCACATTTTTCAAGACTGTATCCGCCTATTGTACATCTTCTGTAACGCTGATATCACCACCTCGCATTTTTCTCTTGCATCATTTTCCAGCAGGAAGAAAAACCCTGAAGGAATCTCCATATTTTCCAATCCCATTGCTTGTATCTGGGCAGGTTATGTGACCGCCAGACCAGAGCCCCCAGAGCAGGCCTGAACCACAGCAAAGTCCGCGCACAAGCCGAGCCTTTCGCTCTCCATTTAAAAGCATCCTCCACCTCCCTCACCTCAGGTATCTGAGTCAGGTACCTGCCGACTTTGGTTTCGGATAGAAAGGGCTTAGTATGGTTGGTGATTGTATGTCGGGGTCGTGTTGAGAGGGAATTTTTTCTTTTTTTAAAAAAAAGGAAAAAAATTTCAACAACAGTAATAACAGAAATAGTAGCTTTACTGGGAAATTATTAAAAAACCAACACCGAAACTGCAAAAATAAACATCCACAGGATTACGAACAAGCAGAGGGGGAAAAAAAAATCCTTTCAGGATTTTCGCCGGCATTCCGGCACGCAGCGGAGCCGATCCCCACCTCGCCCACCGCGGGTCCGGAGCTCGGAGCTCGGGGCAGAGGGCGCGGGCATCCCCGGCCCCGCCGCACCCGGGCGGGCTCTTACCGTGGCCGAGGCGACGCTGTTGTCCGCCAGGGTCAAGTGGTGCGGCTCCCACCGCCGCAGGAATTTGGAGGTGAGGATCTTGCTGAGAAACGTCCGGGGGTGCCGGATGACACACACCTGGATGTCCCCCTCCTGCAGCAGCTTGTACCTCATGCCGTTGCAGTGGAGCAGGGCTCTCCGGCACGGCGCGGCACCCATTTTATTCCCCTCGGGAGCGGACATCTCGCCCAGCAGCGGCTTGCTCTCCTCGGGCTGCCTGCGGTCGCTGCCCCCGCCGGAGCGATCCATGGCAGCCCCGCGGGCCGGCTCGGGGGTGGCGCTCGGCAGCCCGCGGGGACCGGTCTCTACGGCGGGTAGAGACGGGTACAACCAAACAAAATAAAATTCAAAATAAAAACTATAACAAAAAAAAAAAATCCAACCCCCACGCGGCAATTAAAAAAAAAAAAATTACACGCTGAAGAGAAAAAAAAAAAACCAACAAAATCTGTCGGGGAAGATGGGGGTAGGGACTGAGCCGCACCGAGGGGAGAAGGGGGAAAGGGAAGCGATAAAATCCTTATTCAAACTTCCCAATCCGCCGCCGGCGGGTCACAGCGCCGCGTCCATGCTGCCGGGCGGGCGCCGGCCGAGCGGAGGGTCGGCTCCCGCGGGGGCGGCGGACAAAAGCCGGCGGTGGTGGCGGCGGTGGCGGCGCGGGGGGCTCCTGACGGCGGCGGCAGCGGCGGTGGCGGCGGCGGGGGCTGCGGGGCGTCCGGCCGCGGCTCCTTCCTTCCCCCCGGGGCGTGTGCGCGGGAGCGTGCGGCGGCGCGCGTGCATGTATGTGGGTGCGGGTGCGCGCCCGTGGGAGCGGTGCGAGTGTGTGTGAGTGTGTGAGTGTGTGAGTGTGTGTATGAGCGCGCCTGCCTCTGTGTGTGCGTGTCTGTGTGTGCGGGTCCCCACGCGCGCCGCCGCCGCCGCGGCAGGAGGAGGAGGCGGCGGGAGCGGCGGGCGCTGCCGACACAGCCCCTCTGCCGGAGCCGCTCCGCGCGCCGCGATTGGCCCCGCCGCCGTCACGTGCCGCCCTGCCTGACGTCAATGGCCGCGGAGCCGCTCCGGGCAGCGGCGGCCGCGGGAGGTGCGCGGGAAGCGCCGCGCCCCTCACAGAGCCCCGGGATCGTTCGGGCTGGAAAAGACCTCTGAGATCATCGACCTGTCAGCGAAGGCCGCCTCGCCAAGCAGACCGCGGCACCGAGTGCCATGTCCTGTCTTTTCCTTAAACACCTCCAGGGACGGTGATTCCTGCGCCTCCCCGGGCAGCCCGGTCCAATGTCTAATCGCCCTTTATGTGAAGAAATCCGTCCTAACGTCCAGCCTAAACCTGGCCCAGCGCGGCTCTCCGGGGCAGGAGGCTGGGCAGGGCTGGCGGTGCGGGCACCCCAGGCCCCTCCACCATGAGGGGAACCCCCGGTGGAAGCTGAGGGAAGGCGGAGGCTGCGGTCAGAGCCCCCCGCTCGCTGGCCGGAGCCCGGGCAGGGCGCAGGGGTTGTGACCGCCTCTCCTTGTAGTGACAAATCATCGCAGGGTGAGTTTTGAGCATCCTCACTCCAGCGTTAAGCTCTTTTACACCCCCTGCAGAGAATGGCCGAGGAAGCCCGTGCCAGGCTGCTGGCACTTCAGCAGTGATAGATACTCCCTTTTCCTCTGGCTTTAGGGGGAAACTGGGAAAGGCTGCGCTCCCCAATGCACCAGGGAGAGCAGCACCTTCTCACTATGCTCGGCAGGTCCTCTGATCGTCCACGAAGCAGCACAATCGTTTATTAAAAAAAAAAAAAAAAAAAGCAATGAAAAAACCAACTCCCTTCTAAGCCCTCTAAACCGCTTAACAGCTGAGGGATGCTGTGTGCAATACGGATGCCGTGCCCAGAGATATGATACCATCGATACTTGCTTTTTTCTCAGTGGTAGAACCCAGATCTCATTTCCAATTTCCTCATTGGCACAACCAGGTTAAGACCAATTAAAGAAAATACATTCTATCTAATACATACACATGCCATTGAACTGTGGGTATTACCAGAATTTAGAAGGAATTTACAGGGCTGTTTGCAACATATTCAAAGAAAGTATAAATCTTTATACTTGAAATACTTAAAAGTGTAAGTTCCCCTCTGATGGAGGGAGGTTGGGAGAGGGTTCACACTGTGGTGAGCCCATTATTACAGAGTGTGAGCCCTGACTTGGTTTCTGGTGGCATCTCCCCGTGCAGTGGCTCTCAGACAGGTCACCATGCCAAGAGAAGTGCCAGCAGCTGTGGGCAGCGTCACCAGCCTGCCCCAGAGAAAGCTCTTTCATCTGATCTATTCACATCACGAGTCACACACACAGATTATCTGCTGGAGAGGCAAGCTGCTACTGGAAGGGTTTGGGAGCCTTTGCCATAAAACCTTTTGTAGTGGCTGCTGTCAAAGACAATACATGACCGGCTGGACCACAATTACAGCGAGCATGTCCATCACGTGTGTTGTTACAGTGCTGTTCTGTTGAAATAGGCTTGCATCTGACAGGAGAATTGCTGTCTAAACACTTTCAGAAAGGAAGGTTTTTGAACCCATCAATTACTAGCAAATTTGAGGGATACTTTTGTTGCATGTCAGCATCAAAACTATTTATAAAAAGCAAGGAAATGTCCAGAGTACTCCCAAGTAGCAGTTGATAAAACAATGCAGAATTATGCAACGTAACAAAGGTTAGAAGAAAGCCACTCTTTTAATGACATCAATAATACAACCAACAGGAAGACAAAAATCTCTTTTTATAGAGGTTCAAATTGTCAGTATCTCATGGTCCTGGTAATCACTTACCTCCTGAACTTCAGCAAACTGACTGGTATTGTGCAGTAAACATTACAGGCAGTTCCCACAGAGTTTGTACACCATATACAGGGGTGAGTGACAAAGGCATTTACCCTGAAACAAACCCAGATCGACTCATACCTATAAACATGGATGGAACTGCAATAAAAATAATAATAAAAAATTAAAAATACTTGCAAGCCAAAGTAGAAAAGGACAGCTTTGTTTAGATGCAAGTTTTCGCTGCAGGAACTGTCTGTTTCCAGGAGTTCATAGGGTGCCTGGTACAAGGGAGACCTGTTCTTGTTTGACCTGAGGCACTGTTCTGGTACAAATGATAATTGTGTCCATAGCAGGACTGTTCACATACACTCACCTGCACCAACACTTCACTCAGAAATAAAACCAGTGGGACTATTCCAGTGAAAATCTGTGCAAATCACAGAATTACAGAATAACTAGGTTGGAAGACACCTCCAAGATCATTAAGTCCAACCCATGAATGAGCCACCTGCTCAAACCACTGCTTTAAATCTATCATAGTTGTCTTCTCTGAGAGCTGCTCGAACAGGAGTATGTTATATAAGAGTCTAGTGTCCTTAAGTGAATTTCCTGGCAAATTAGAGCAGTTGTTTTCCACTTGTGTTCCACAGAAAGCAGCAAAAATCAAGGCTGGTCTATAGCGATTGACCCATGGGTTACCTGAAAGGATCCAAGTCTGGAAATCCATCATTCCAAAGTGTTGAAATCCACTGAGACACTGCAAAAGCCACTCCTAGCAATGCCTGTCAAGGACAGAGGTCCAAATCCTCAGACGTGCTGTGCATTTGCAGCTGCCCTGAATCCCCACTCTCAGGCTGCAGGTGTTCTTCTCTCTGAAGTAAACTCAGCACAGCACGATAAGATCAAGGCATGAAATCTCACATTGCCTGCCAGAACAGGGCAACCCAAAACCCTGTCTAGACAAGTGAAATTGAAACAGGCTGCTGGCTGCCCAGCTCACCAAAATGCACGTTAGCCATCCAACCCACAATAAATAGCCGGTTTGTGACCCAGGGCTGAACACATTAAAATTAACACCCTTCCTCATATCTCCTATCAATTATAGCAAACAGAAGTTGGATCAGTTGCAATCCTGGCTTTTTGTTCTTCCAGACTTCCTCTTCTGGCTCCATGCAGCACAACAGACATCTCAGGTATACATGCTTGGCAGTATTTCAAGGTGGTGTTTGGGGAATTGCTGCGTGTTTTCTTTTTTTCCCCCCAAATGAACAAATTCAACCAGAAATTTATTGTGAATAATAAGACAATCATTCATTTAAATAATAAGCACTGAGCAAATAACTCACAATAAAAAACACATCAGTGAAAATATACCTCTAGCTACTCATAAGGTGCTTCTGGGCATGATATCAGTTTTGAATAATTCAAGAATTCGTTTTCTATGAAATACTTCATTTCTGTGCTGGAAGAGAAACACGACCTCTGAAAGTGAAAATTGAATAATTTACTCATTATTGTTGATACTACTACCAAGTAGAAGCTACTTTAAGTCAGGGTCTCTAGGTACAGGTCAAATTTGAAGAGGGAAGGTGAAAGATTTGATCTATTCTGCAGAAGTATCAGGGCAATTGGACCAAAACTAAAAAGTACAGCTGGCAGGGAAATGAGCAGGGATAAAGATGTTTTCTCCAGAAGAGAGGACATCGACAGAAGGGCAATTCAGACCCACCTGCCAGTTCTGCACCCTACTCCTGGACTCTGCCCTTTCATTTGCACTTCTTTGTATCTTGCCCTCTTTTTATTATTCACTGCCATTTCATAATAGGCTTTGTAAACAGAAGCATCGCTTCCTGAAAGACACTGTAGCCTGGAAACCTGGGATATACCCACCATGGATACACCCACTGGAGGTAAACCTACCAGTTTACAGCAGATAAGACTTCTGGGTCAGCAACAGACTTTTTTTCCCCCCCCCCTTTTCCTAAACCAATTCAGTTGTGACATATATTATTCAGAATATTCAACTGCTCAGTTGTATGTCTGTAAAACCAGGAAAGAGCATTAACATTTGCAAATACCTGGGATTCCAGTCTTAAGAAAAAACTGCCATTTTTTATGCATTTTCCAGCATTTGGTCTCTTGGAGATCTACACTCAGTTCCATCAGGTGTTCTGCAGAGATCATTTCTGGGTGCAAAAACAGAAGCAGTCTCCTGACATAACTTCTTAAACTTAGTAACACCTACCTACAACCACATCTTGAAACAAAAGAAATGTGATATTCTGAAGGAAAACAAAGCAGCAATTTGTGTCAAGTGCTCAGTGCCACTAGCACAGGTTTCATAGCGGTGAGGGGCTTGGAACACCCATGTGAAAACACTTGAGATGCCAAAACCTAAGGAGGAAAAAAAACATTGACTAAAATCACCTTGTCTGAGTGTAAACCCATACAGTGGGTACCTGTCAAGCTATGAAGGAACTAACAGAGCAGCTGTGGCAAGGGCCAGACAGACAATTTAGATGCCTCAACAGGGGATGTGCTGACCACTGTCCCCACAGGGGCTTTGCAGGATTTGTTGTATGCTCTAAAAGAGAAAACGAGAATAAGGAGTAATAATCACCTGCTACACTATTAATTACTCCTGGTTCATTTTACAGTGTTACAACATTAACACATGAATTGGCAAACTCTTTTCGCAGTCAATCAAAGAGGGAAGAAAAGATAAATCTCCTTTTACTGTCTCTCACTGAAATTTTCTCTCAGAGGCTGTAAGGGCCTACCACAATCAAGCTTTCTGTAACAAATAAAACCAAAAAACCACTTCTCTTGTCTGCCTAGCACATCCCTGGGAGTTGTCTGTTCAGAGATGTGAGATACCTACGGTTTTTCCAAGCAGAGCAACAAGGACCAGGAATTCCCAAATTGTACTCAACATCCGTTTAGACTCTTACACAGCAGCTGCTCCTCTCATGTTTGGATCCTTGATGCATATTAGAGATAATGGAGCTTTCTTCCCTTATTCACAGAGGTGCTGCCTGGATTATGGAATTCATTAGTCAATGCTTGCAAATTGCCACTGTTGACTCAGAGCAAATTCCTGCTATCAGACTCACTAGTCAGCCTATTTTCATAACAATACTGTATTGTTAAAAAATACTTTTAAACCACTCTTTAGAGAAACTGGAGGATACAACACATTCAAGCAAACACCTAAAACATCAAAGAGATGCAGTCTCAGTAATGCTAAAAGTCCTGCATTTGAAGTGTGTTTAAATTAATCAGTGTGATGGTGTTAAGAGGATTCAGTAAGTCATAAAACCTTGGGAACTGAATTGCTTCCCAAAAGGGGTGACAGGACATTTAAACCTAAATAGATAAAGATTAAAGGAACCCATCCTGCAAGAAGTAGCTGCCCCTGAGGAAAGGAAGGCCTTGATTAGGGCACCATTGATCACAGGCACATAAAATAAAGATTGGATTTGCAAGGAGCTCTTTCTTTTCCTCAAATTTCTCATTACCCACTTCTGAGACTAACAGTAATTCTGAAAGACACCTCACAGAGGAGTAGTAAGTGTGAAATCAGACTCTGCTGTGAGCTTGCAATTCTCTGACATCTCTGGCATTCAGATTTCTCCTCTTCTCTAAATTACTCTGTTTCTGGGATCTTGCTTTCCCAGCTGATGCACATTACAGCACAGGGCTGACTGCGAGCTGTGCAGACCCTGGGGACAAATATATCTTTGATTCCTCACTGACATAATGCACACTCTTGAGTGCATGATGCAGAAATGCTTTTTTTTCTGCCTGTCATCATCAGATGCTCTAATGTAGGGGGATGTAGGATGAAGCTGGTGGTACCAATTGCTAGAAGGAGCCTGCCATCTGCTGATCTGAGCAGCACTCCAGTCTGACTTTTCCCAGATCTGATTTGGTGGGATGAAGCACTATACAAAGTAGCTTAAATGTATCTGAAATGAAGCAAAATTTACTGAGTTTCAGTGGTGAAGGGATTAATTTAAGTGGAAACAGGAAGTCCCAACTCTTACAATATGAAGTCTAAATCTGAACTGGACAAATAAAAAACCCCAATTAGTCAGTAGGAAAGAGATAAGGAGACAGTACAGAGAGGGAAGAGCCTGAAATTTCTTTTTTTTTGCTTTGCTTCTCCCAACCAGATAGTACAGCCAAGGTATCCCTCACCTTCACCCTTCCAACTTACAGCAATTCTAAACTTCTTCATGTCCTTCCTCCAGGGCCACCCACATGCCAAGGCATGAAAAAAGCCCTGAAAAAGGGGAGCTCTCCTCAGGCTGCCATCTCCATTTACTTTCATGCTTACTGCCATCAGGATGTATGTAAAATTTATCATTTGGCAGGGCACAGTGAAAAGTCACCATTTCCATTACACTGTCTTCATTGCTGTTCCCACCTCCAGCTATATTTCCTATTTCATCAATAGATTACATTCTACCAGTCATTCCAAGCTGCAAGTGCTAATCAGTTTAAAATGCTGTTAGCTCTTCACATATATAAAACATCACTGTAACACAACCAAGCATAAAAAGTCAAAGGGAAGTATGGGGTAGGATGCAGAGCTCTGAGCTTGTCACAATAAGGTGAAGTTTCCCCAAAACAGAGGAAGAACAGCTAAGAAAGAAAAAAGTAGCCCTCAGATTAGGGAAGTGTATCTTCTCTCACTGAACCAACAAATGGGGAAGTGAAATTAGAAGTGGATGAACTTCTGAAAGACTTGGATTATTTTTTTAAAGACTAATGGGAGGAAAAAAAGCAGAATATGGAAAAACTATCAAGTATTAGCAGGATTAATATCACAGGTTCTCTGGTGAAGAGGTGTCATAGAAAGAGAAGATTAAACATCCTTAATTACTATTTTGATAATGAAATTTCCTGTGTTACAATCCCTTCAAAACAACATTACACAAAAGGCAGCAGAAACTCTCCCACTTTTCCACAGTCCTTTCCTAACCTTAATAAGAGCTGGGCTATAAACTCCCATCTGATGATAATGCACATCATCCAGTGCTGGAGGCTTTGTTGTGCTAAGAACATTGTAAATACATCTAACACAGACCCTGGCCTAAGAAGTCTAAGCAAACAAATACAAAGGACAGGGAGGTGCATCAATTTAATGTGGTTATCTTTGGTTATAGATTCACAGATCCAACTAAAGGAACACTTTGGTCATTACACACCTTGTCGTTTTTACCTGCCCATCAGCAGAGCACAGATTATTTCTTGAAAGTATAATATACTTGATGGCCTCACAATCCAAAAGGCAACAGAAAATAGAAAAATAACAGTCATTTGCTTAGGGCAGTCCCCAGGTGAATTGCAACAGAGCAAGAAGATGACAAAACCAGAGAATTCTCTGAAAAGAACAGATGATCAGTAATAGACTGTACCATATACCCAGAAGAAATGCATCACACATCACAAGAAAAAATCATTAAGAAAAAGAAACAGTTTATGCCTGTAACTTTAATAGTGCCCAAGGCTGCAGCTGACCATCAAAATGAGAGTTTCTGAGCTACTACAACATTGCAAAATGGAGGTGTTTTCTATGATAAATAAATTTCTACTAGCATATAAAGCTATTTTTTCAGAGCCTGAAAAAGATAAGCTGAAAAGAGGTCATTTGGATTGAGCTCTTCACTAATGCTATAGAAAGCTTTAAGATAAAAATGCAGAATGAGACATTGCAGGAGAACACCAGCTATCCAGCACCAGCTCTTGAGCCTCTAGTAAGACCTTGAGAGCATTAGGGATGGTACAGCTGTTGCTGCAAAACATCTTGTGGGTTGGTTAACTCCACCAGCAAATTGCACCAAGGCAGATATCAATTTACATCTGTTTACCACAGCCACACAGGTGAGGGGAGCAAAGGGAGTGGATGGAACGTGGGCAGTGTGGAGGGTTGGGTTATCATTATCAACAGCAGGAGAATAAAGACATTCTGTGTGTTCCAGACCTTGTTTGTGAGTGCAGGCAGCTGGGGTTTGGCCTCTTGTTTGTCCTGCAGTCAAGAGCAAAGATCATTACAGTCCTGAACACTGTCTGAACTAAACATTGAAACAAGAAACAAAGAAAATGTTGGGTGAAGTTAGCAGCACTGGGGCAGTGGGTAGGAAGCTGTAAGCAGGGATGATGGGGCTGAGTTGTCATGTTTAGGGGCCTCATAGTATACAACTTACACCTCACTGTAACCATAATGAAGATACAGGTGAGTCCCATGGTTCAAAGTCATCTGAGGAAATTACAGGTAGCTTAGCAGTAGTTTTTGATGAGAAATCCTGTATGTGGGCCTGGAAAGACAGATATTTGTTCACTTTAATTCATGCAGATGTTACAGTTAACTTACATCTATGGCTAAAATGCCTCCTTAATTGAGTGTGGGAGCTAATGTTCCATACTTTGAGGATGATGGGCATTCAAGGAAAAGTGTATTTAACATTAAGAGTTGTGAAACTGGGTTCTGGGAATTCTTCCTGTGACTGTACACAGAGATTCAGTTTGCTGTCATATCTTTGACCAAAAGGAAGACATGGTTGCACAGAGCAATCAAAAGTGGGAGTTTAGGGATGCAAATTCCAGGAACTATTCCTTGCCTGGGAATAGGGGATGATTTTGGGATTGACTGCTATGCTGCTTTCACACTGATTTTTGATTATGAATGTGTATGGGTTCGCACTTGCCATGCAGCAGTAGTTGACCTTTCCTAGGACAAGCCAATTAGTCTGCAAGAGTGAATAAAGAGATATTATCACCTTTAATATCTGCTGCTGCTGCCACTGCTTTTCCAAAATACTCTCCTGTGGGCATTAAAGTGATGTTTTCATTTATCCACCAATAAAAACGCAGCCTTAACCCATCTGCCTGTCCCTCTGTGTATATATCTGGGTAATTTAATAAATGCTTCTGGGTGTTGATTTACGTCATTGTATCTGTATATAAGCCTGCCTCTGTGAGCATGCTGCTGGTTGTCTCTGAGCATTCATTGTCTGCCTTGTGTGTGTATGTCTGTTTGTCTGAATGTGGTTTTGTTTAAAATTTTTCCCTAGAAAAACAAGAAGTCAGATGTTTCATGAGGTTGTTCGTTAAAACCAAGAAAAGGAAGGAGGAGACAGTAAGGGATAATTTAGAGAGAAACAGGGGTAGATTTGGCTACAGTTAATCATCTGCCTCAGTCTTCTCCAGAGGAGATGGGGGAGTTCATTCCAGACATTAAAATGTCTCAGGGGAGGATTGTATAGATCATGCTGGAAGAGAAATGGAAAAGAGTAAATTATCCAAAGGCTCAGAAAGCAATGGAGCCAGACGTCATCTGATCCCAAAGCAAGGATAAAAAACAGGGAGAGAGAACCTTCACAAGATATACCCAGGATTCCCAGAGAAACTGGAAGTAGAGATAGGGAAAATGATTTCTAACTGCTGTCAGTGAGGTAGATTTCTAAGATACCAGATTAAGATATCTGGTATCCTGGTACCCTGGCTCCAGCTGTAATTCTGGCTCACAGGGAAAGGTATTATTCTGAGTCAGAATGCAGAACAAAAGAATGTTAAAATGGAAGTAAATGCAGTTTCCCAACATGCCAGCATCCCCTGAAAAATAAGTCTGAATGATGGCCCAGGAACACTTCCATAACACGAGTCTCCTCAAACCAGCAGCACAAGGGGTCGGATGGATTTTCCAGCTCCAGTGCCCGGATCACTTTGCACACACAGCTTGTTTTCCTGCACTTAATCACGGGCCTGACTCACCATCCCTTCTCTGCACTATTCACTATTCCCCCAGTTCAGCTGCAGCTAAACTGAACCAGCAGCACCTCACCAGGGGAACCCTGGGGAAGCAGCAGTGGCCCTGTCCACACACTGTGACATTCTCTGTTTCAAACAAGAGGAAGGTAATTCCCGTTTTGGAAGCTGTTACACACCCCAAGACCGCAGACACCAGACACTCATTAGAAGTTTTCAGCGTTGGTAGCCAGGTATTCTGAGGACAGCAATGTGCCCATGCCACTTTGGAGTGGCCTTTGTCAGGTAAACACTGCAAACACAACACTTTTGTACATGGAAATGCTGGGTTTATTACCTGCATCGTCCATGACATCTGGCTGCAATCCAGTACAGTTCCTGAGAAATTCCTGGGAAGTCTTCTATAAATCCTTTGTTTGCAGAGGGACTCCCACACAGCACAACTCTTCCCTATGGTGCTCTTTAACACCAGTAATATCAGCTCTGATTGCTGCATACATTTCCTAGAAGAGGTAGAACAAACTGAGGAAATTAGAACTTATATTCCCATGTATGATCCTTCAAATGAAAACTACCGAATGAACATATTTTCTGCAATAAAATAATATCTTCCTTACAGATAAAAGCATGACTCAGACCTTAAGACACCTGGACAATTACAAACCAGCTTCCCTATAGGAATTCCTACTAAATTCATAAGCCTTTGATGACCTTGTTCACACTTGTCCTTTTCAGGAAGTTTTCCCCATATTTCCAGACATCTTCCCTCTAATTAACATCTTCCATAGAGTAATTTCTTTCCACAGCACACTACCAACAGCCCCTATATTTTTCTCCAGCCCTTAAGTTTTTCTCTATCCTATTTGGAGTACAGGTAGAGACCCTTCTGCAGGGCTCACCAGTGCCCACAGCCCCAGCTCATCAAACCCAGGGCCATTCCAGCACTTTGCTCCGTGCATTACGAGGGGATGTGTCAGCCAGGGCTATTGTTTGGAACAGGAAGCAAGTTTGGCCGCCTCTGTAATTTAGATTGTAGGCAATAAGCAGGGGTGTGGTGTGCAAAGCAAACAAGGCAGGACTAACAGCCCTTTTCACTTCTGGACAAGGAGTTGGTGCGGGGTGGCTCGCAGGATCCTGTCCCGTATTGGCTATGGCTTCTCCTCGTGACCACAGCCAGGAGTGAAAAACCAGAGTGTCCTCCAGGCTTTCAACTGGAAAGTGAAGATAAAAGTCCAGGCCTCATGTTCTAACAGAACTTTATGAGCTAAACATCTTGAAATGAGATTATGAGAGAAAATTAAGAACAGTCTTCTCCTTTCAATAGGTCTTTAAAAACAATAACCAGGCTTTACTGTAAATTCATTTATTTTCCCCCAGTGAGCCAATTCCCAAGCTGATATCTCCTCTGTGTACCAGGGATATATATAGTTCCAAATGTGGCAAGAAGACAGAAAGATTTTATTTATTTTGCGTAAGGGCAGCAATGTGGGGAGTTCTTTTATCCAGGAAAAACTCACATCAGAGAGCAAGTTACACATCTTGTTAAAGAAAAACTATGAGGTAAATAAAATCCAAATTATATTTAGCTCATAGGAGGTGACAAATACTAGTCAGGTTGACTATTGCCTTTCTGGAAGTTAGTCAAAAACCACTGTCAAATAAAGCATGAAATAGAGAAAATAGAAGAGTCTATTCTTGCATTTGCTAAAGTGAGCAACATTTTGCTGTTTACTGCCAGCATTTTTTTAGACTAGTTGTGAATACATGGAAAGGACTTGAAGTCACATCCTGGCCTGCATTCTGCTGAAATCACCTAAACTGCCTGGTTTAGTCTCCAGAACAGTCTGAAAACTCCTCACTCTATGCAGAGAATCATCAGTGACAAACTCCAAACCTGTGTCCATTGCCTGCCAGGTCACAGCTGCTGTGGCTCCACACAAATCCTTCTGTGCCTTACTAGGGACAAGTGTCCACATCATTCCCCACTGTAGCAGCTGTGGGTAAGACAGGTTGCATGAAGCAGGGACAAATAGAGGAAACTCAGGGGTTTCCCTGCAAAAACCCAAGCTTGTGACAAAACAGGCTTAGACATCACTGTGGCAGCGTGTATCAGCTCAGAGTAAACTCAAAGCAAGAGGCAGCCATAAGCATTCAGATCTCTGGATCCAGACATTCATTTAATCCATAAGACTTCTCATGCAGAACTGAGCTTTGTGGGGATGTCCTAGATCCATCTGGTGATCAAACATGCTCTAATTTGCTCCCAAGGCAGAAGTGCCTCCTCTCACTGAGCACTCCCTACCCTCTCACAGCTCCCTTCTGGGTCAGCCCTCCCCACAGGCGAGTGGGTGCAGGAGGATCATCATTCTTTCCTGGCACAGCAGCTAATCCACCCAGCCTGACTGCAGAGAGATAGCTGGCTGTTTGGGAAGCAGTACCGTGTGGGGGAAGATTTTTTAACCTATTCTTGCCTTGTTCTGTGTAAGGAAGCCACAAACTGTCTCACAGAGAGGCAGCTGATAAATTTGTCTCCTCTGTCTAGAAAGCACACCTAACCAGAGCAACTGGAATGTAACAACTTCAAGAGTTAATAAAATTTTCAAGCAGTCATTTATGCACACTCTATCAAATGAACACATAATTATCAAAAGATTCCCCCACTTTTTCTTGGTTGTTGGGGTTATTACCTGAAACTGCTCTCCTGAGACAAAAGGGCCTGCAGAAAGCTGCTGCCTGTCCTTAGACTTTGCTATGCTGACAGTCACTGTCTGCAGTCAGAGTTCCTTCCTTAAGCACTTGAGCACTGTGTGAAGCCTCGAGGGCACACCGCCTTTGCCTAGAGATAGATTTTGGGTGAGATTTTGGAAGAATGGTTTGCATACAAGTAGCAATATGATCACCACTGGAATGCTGGTTTCCTGCTAGACACACACGCAGATTTTGTGACCCTGTGTTCTTTTACAAAAGACAAGTGACCTGCAAAACCCCAGCGTTTCATATCTCAAAGTTGTGGGGCAATACAACCTACATACCAGTGATGACTCACTGGGAAACAGAAAGATCAAGCTCCAGGGATCTCCTCCTCAGCACAGACCTGCAAATACACTGGAATAATTTGCATTGCACAGCTTGCCTTGCAGAATCCACAGATAAAAATCAGGCTTGGCACGGCTAGGATATCTGAGCAATATTTAGCAGCAGAACAATGAGCCAGCTGGGAAAGCATGTACTTATCCAAATTCAAGTGGGCAAGTAATTTTGGGCAACGTGGTTACTTAGGGATTGCCTGCACAGGGAAGTTGGGACAAAGCAAACTAAAGTTTGAATGCATGGCATGTAAACCCATTCCAGAAAACAGTGGTATAAAGAGTCCAGTTGTTCTCTGAGTAGTGCATGAGAAATGCCTGCAATTTTTTTGGTGACACCAAAACAGAGGTCCCCAAATACCTGGGGAGCTGACACAGCTGCTTCTTTCTTCTGTCTGTGGCCTGACACCCTGGCTTTGCACAGTGACTGGAGAGTTGCCTGTTCCCTCACCCATTGCAGAAGTTACTGCCTCTGTAACTGGAACTGGAAAAGCCAACAGCCAACCTTCCTCAGCTCTTCAAACCCTCAGCCCCTCTATGCTGGCACAATTACCTGTAGTGATGCGAAAGCTGCGCCAAAGTTGGGATGAAAATGCAAGACAAAAGTAGCCTGCACAGACATCTCAGTGTAAGCAACCAGGTGCAAATGAAGCATGGCTTCAGCTCCTATTATTTAGGGCTCAGGCTATAGAGCACAACCGACCACACAAATCACAACAATGAAGAGTCTTCATTCCCAAAAGTCTGGGTGACACCCCAGTCTCCTCCTCCAGCACGGCAAAACAAACAGTGGTGATCCTGGGGAGAGCAAAGACAGAGGCAGTCCCAGGGGTACTTACTGTTTGAAGGTACAACTCCCTTTTAAGAGGGAAAAGAAAGAAAGCTAGAAAAGAATAGGGCCCAGGAAGAGCCACAGAAAGGGAGCAGACTCCACCAGATGTACACAGAGCTGAAAGCCCTGATCAGGCTACCCTGTCCCTGACCCATCAGACGCATGACCTGACTTGCTAATACTGAAAGAGCACCAGGGGAAGTGGGATTTGGCACCATGTGCAAGCAGTGGGGAGCAGGACACGCTCAGTCCATAGTACATGACCAAGTCCATGCGTGTTTTCAACACCTTGGCACTCCTAGGAAGATGTGGCCCTGGCTGTGTTGGCTTTGGGTGCAGGCTGGGCTTGGCCAGCATCACCTACCAGCATCACAGGGAAGTGACGTGTGGGATTCTCCTGCACTGCCCACCCAGGCAGCTCACCAGCCCATTTTGGGAGCCAGGCCATTTCTGCCTGTAACAGCAGCCACATACAGAGCTTTTTGCACTGAGTGGCTGCTGTGGGTTTGTTTCCCTGTGGGTGCAGGCAGCTCCTTCCTGGACAGTCACAGTGATGCTGATGTGGCAGAACAACTCCACTGCCACAGGGAGGGCTGGATGTTGCAGCAGGGGGACTTGGAGAGTGTAAGCTGGAAGCCAGGAAGTTTCATGAGTCACCATGGCTCCTAAATTCCTTACACTGTGCTCCAGGCTTGGTGCATGCTTCAGGGGACCCTTGCTAGGACACCAGGCACTGGTGAGCCCCAGGACAGCCATGAAGAAAATGGCATTCAAGCATGACCTGTCTCATGGTTATCACTCATGGTGAGAGTAAGTTTACATATGATTTGCATAAAACTTTGGGTGGGGCGCCCCAGAGAAGGTTATGGTACCACTTATCACTAAATAGCCTCATGAAAGCACATTGAAACACGAATCTACCAAAGAGGCTTTTTTTAGAAAGGGAAGGAACTCATTCCTCTTGCCTTCAGGAGCTCAGGGGCATTCACAGGAGGTTCATTTCCCTGGAGAACACAGTTTCTGCTGAGCTGGAGAGGATTAAGATGACCGGAAAAGCAATGAGACTGAGCAGGGAGGCCTAAAGGTGCTGGAGCAGTTTCATCTTGTTCATACTTCCTCCTTCCAGCTGCACTGCTGTGCAACGAGGCATTAAAGGTGAGATCTCTTTGCATCATATCTCCTTTGTGGCAAAGGAGATACCCGTCTGTCCCTGCAGCTATGAGGGAGTTTCAGAGCAGGAGCGGTGCAAAAAATTACACTTATCTCACAGTCAGCTGACAGCAGAATCTCCAAGCAAAGTCCTTCCAATCCTGATGGTATCAGATGCCACCTCCCTGAGCAGCCTTTTCTCCCTCCCCCATGTCTACACACCACCGAGATGGCTCTGCTCCCCAGATAACCTCTGAAGCTACTGCAGGAGCTCTAACAGCCTCCTTCAGGAGGGGTGAGAACCTCAGTCATCAAGGGTCAGTCAGTTCTGTGCTCCCCTGCAGGAGCAGCTCTTCCAAGGTATGACCTGACTTTGAAGCCAAGAGCTCAGAGGATCATCCTGAGCAACTTCGTGGCATAGTCAAAGATCTGCCTCTCTCTCACCTGCCAGTCACACAGATGTGCAAAGGGCAAGGACCAGAACTGAGGCCACCAGGGACCAATTCTCCATCCTCCTGCTGGACCATTTGCCTTCACCTCTGCAGAGTTTCTCACAATAGCTCTCCATCATTCTCATCTGCAGCTCACTCACTGACACACAACAGGCATGTTACCCCAGCTGCCCAAAGCAAGGACAATTAACTGAGGGAAACAGAGAAAATTTTAGGCACTTTTCTGATACCAAACAATGCTTTTTCAGCATGAAGAAAATTTTAACATAATTTCAAGTTACCAGGACCTCTTTTTTCAAAAAAGGAAGAAACACATGGTTAAGGTTTGAGGCCTCCAATACAAATAGAAACAGATCACATAAACAAGATTGAGATTTAGTGTTTTGAGGTAATATTGTGAATTTGATAATATTCCTCATTTAGTAGGTTTGCAGTGCAGAAAACGAAATCTGCTTCGTGCTTTGGACAAATAACTTAATCACTCTGACTCACGGCATCCAGCACTAATGAGAAGAGTCTCTTACACTAAACTTATCACACATGCAAGCTTTGTTTTGCCAATCAGGACTCTGCCAGGAAAGTGGAAATACCCAAAGATTATAGGCAATGGTAACGGGTGTAGCAATAAGGATGATCCTGATAATTATGTACCTTCAAAAGAGAGGAGAAACTTGTTCAAACTTGCAAGTGGAATAAACCTGTCATAGCTCTGATAGGAGTCACCCAGGCTGGCAAGAACTAGGGATTTTTTTTTTTTTTTCAGGTCTCTTTAATAAACTGGTACCGTGGGGGAGTGGTGGAAGATTCTGTGAGAAGCTCTGCTGAGAACACACTCCCTTGGTCCTCTGAATTTTCAGATTTCCCAATCTGTTCTGCTTTCAACCACGCGCCATTCTAGGTCCAAGCAACACCTCCCTGTCTAGCAGTCTAGTATATTCACAGGTGCCTCACAATGTCAGAGCAAAGACTTTGCAAATAAAAGCCTAAGGAGAGCTCTAAATATTTGTTGGATTGGGAGCATACTTTGAGTTTTTAGTGCTGCTCATAACCCAGGGTCAGCCCCAAGAGCGACTGGTATCGCGTGTTGGAAACACAGTGTTGATTCAGCCTAAGAAATTTCGGGGAATATTCCTTCCTTCCCAATTTCTAAGAAACCTACAAAGGGGTGGAGATGCCTGTGGCTGTTATGGCTGTTTCCTCTAGTAAACAACATCACTGTAGTGTTTTCCAACTCAATGTCTTTTCCCAATGGCTAAATGCAGTCATAAAGAAAGAGAAGACATCTCTCCATTTAACCACAAATTCAAAGCACATCCAGGGAACTGAATGTACCAGGGAAATCCTGTAGGAAGATGTTCTCTCACCACATCACCAATGAGACTGAAAAAGTGGAAACAGAGAAGACTTCTCATTCAAATTCACTTCTACAAATTTGAAAAAAAATTGGAATAATATTATACCTTCCTTTTCAAACTCAAGGATAAAGTAGACAACAGCTATGCTACTCCTGAGTTATTCCCAGCATCTATTTTGGCAAGAAAAAATTAATCTTTAGGACCTTTATAACAATGTGTGTGTACAAGGAAAAGCAAATCCAAGGAGCATCTGTCATCTCAGAGCAGGGTCTGAGGGTGATGCCATTGTAACTACATCAGCTCCAAGGAACAGGTTGGATTAAGGTGACAAAAATAAAAGGAGCCTAAAAACTGGAGCAGTCGATAGCAGGTAAATTGTTAGATTTTGGGCTATGCCAACCACCAGACTAATAATATCTCAAGGATATAAAATGCCATTCAGCATGAAGAAAAAAAAGTTGGTAAAATATGTAAACATTGAACTGAGTTGTGGTGCACTTGATCCTGATGCAAATTTTCCAACACAGGAGAATGCTACAATGGCATAATATTACACCTGTACCAAGGACTGAGTCCAGCACACCTCTCTGAGCAGGGACTGCTTAACCTTCACCACTGCCTCACACCTGAAGGCTTTGTCTCTGAATGTTCTTCCTCAGCCCTGTCCTCTCTCATTTCTTCACATGGGGGTTACACAACCATTCAACTGCAAACCAGTTCTGTTTTCATTTTAGCTTTCACAACTTTACTGTTGTCTTTAAACAAGTATAGGGTAGTGAGGGGGTTTCTTTGTTATCTTTCATTGAAATATTCATACTAAGATGGATAATTCCAGGGAGCAGTTGGAGAAGGCAGGATTACCATACATCAAAGGGAAGCCACGTTTGCTAACTCCTTCGTTTTACATGTATGTGATTCACAAACTGCTTCATGAAAATGGAAAAGTGATCGAGGAATTGCTCAGATCTGGACAAAAAAAATATATAAACTAATAGCAAAACCTAATTTCCATGAAAACGGGCTGTTCTCCAAAGCATCTGCCGAGACCAGACACTGTGGTGCTTGCAGCTTTCCTTTGTTTGCTCTTCAAAGCAGGTAGAGCCAGGAACATTCCCCTGCCTCATGCCAAGCTGTAAGATGTGGTACATGACTTTCAGATGAGGAAATTTCACATTTCTCCCTGAATATTTCACACTACAACAGCAAGGAGAAAAGCACAGACGTAGCTGAAACGAGGAGATGAATTGAAAGGCTGAAAATGGATTCTTCAGCATTACTCCGTAGTATGGGGAACTGAGAAGGCAATTAAAACCAACATGAAAGGAGATTTAATTGCAAAACAGCGAAACCTGCTGAAGCACAGATAGCAAAGAACCACCTCACCCGAAGCCCAGGCCTTGGCAGAGGAGAGTGTCGCCCTCAGCTCCAGCATGGCGACAGACAGGCCCTGCCGGAGCGCTGAGGGGCAGGCCCGGGGAGTCTCCCTGTGCCCAGGCCGCCCCGATTCCCCCTCACACACGGCTCAACGAGGGAGGAGAAGCGGGACAAACCCAGGCAGCCCTTCCGCGGGGAGCAGCAGCACAGCCCGGCGTCCCCCGCCATCCCCGCCGGGTCACCGCGCCCGGGGACAAAGCCAGGCCGGGTGCGAGGAGGCCGCGATGGGCCTGGCTGGGCACTGCCCGGCCGCTCGCTCTGGGACATTGATTCTGAGCCTGGGCTTTTAAATCTGAGCTCTGCGGGCTCCAACACCTTCCCTGAGCATGGGCATGGGGGAGAGGGAAAAGGGGAGAGGGAGGCCCGGCAGCTGTGAGGACACAGCGGGAGGACAGGCGAGACTGGTTCGGAGGGCTGGCAACACCCTCAGCCCTTCGGTCAGGCAGCTTTTAGCATTCCAAAGCGGCTCTTCCCTTTGTGACTCCAAGCGCTGACTAAAACAGGCAAGCAGGTGTTTACAGGATCAACCAAGCCCCTCCTGCCTAGGTGGCCTGAAAGGCTCGTAGCTGTGTCCTGCAAGCAAATCGCGGTGTCTCCTTCAAAGGCTTTCCTGGGGCAGGGTTATGGCAAGGGAGAGCAGCGCCGGCTGTGGAAAATGGAAAATGGAAAATGTCAGAGCCCTGCTGCTGCTGCGGGTAAGGTGAACCCTGGACTCGCTTCGGGTGTCCCTGGGTGCTCTCCTGGGGTGGCAGAGTCCAAACAGACGCGGTGACAAACACAGGGACAGGCGTCCCTGGGTGCTCTGCTGGGTGGCAGAGTCCAAACACGCACAGTGACAAACAATGGGACACGTCCAGCTCCTTCTGAGCAAAGCACCCCAATTCAAAAAGCAGCCCACGATTGCAGGCACCTGATGTGCTGCTTGTTCCAGATGCACAGGGTGGGGTACAAGGAGGGGAATCTGCTTTCCTCTTCAACACAGAAAACATCAAAGCTGTCCTAAAAAATTAAAAGCTTCTGGACGGGCTCTTGGTGTATTTTAAAACGCAAAACAGACTCATTTCAAAGCACTCTTTCCAAAGGTCTTTCCTGAACGTACATCACATGCAATGGAAAAACACTGCATGCCTGGCATTTAATATTTTTCACCTGTGACCCAGGATTGATGTCTGTGTAACTCCCTGATTTAATCCAACGACATGTCTCAGCAAGAAAAAAACCCTTTCAGAGTTTGAAAAGGAGTTGGAAAAAAATAAAGTCACGCTCAACACTTCCCCTTCCCTGGAGAGATAGGAGTGCTGCTTGCCCTTTCCTGACGATAAGCATATCCTGGTGGTTAAAAATACATTTTGCTCTTACCGTAAATTCTCCATTAGCCAACTCCTTCAGCCCAGCCCACAGTGTTGGGGTTCGTGATTCCTTAGAGGCCACACGTGACAGAGCTTGGCCTGTGCGCGCCCAAATGCACTGGGGAAAAAGCAAAAGTAACAGCTCTGATCCTGCTGCCACAGGCTTCACCTGGAGCAGAGAAATCTGTGGAGTGGCAAAAACATTCAGCTCAAATGACTTGTACCAAGACCCCATGGCCTCCACATTAATTTTCTGCTTTTACAGCTGCCTCCAGACAAAAAGTTGTGGGTTGAATTGAATTCTGAACAGCAATTAATTCTTCTGTTAATTTAACTGTTTCCAGTGGTCATTGTGCAAAGGGACAGCTCAGTAAAATGGAGCTCAGTGAACAGCAGGGTCTCACTGCTTGATTTGAGTTTCTGAAGGACAGAAGCCTGTTCTTTACCTGGAAAACTCGGCCTGTTGAAAGATGGCTCCAAAACCTGGGTTGTGCAAAGGACACAGATGCCACCACTTACCAAGGAGGCACCAGCCCTGGGAAGAGCCTGGCTCAGCAAAGCTGGGGCTGTTCACACACCCAGATGTCTCCATAGCAGCTCCAACCTGCAGGGATCCTGCATGCCTCTCCTAGCATATTCCTGCCAGGAGAAAGATGATGGGACACTCCTCTCTCAGGCTGAGGTAGAAGCTGGTGAACAATTGCGACTCTCCGTGACACAGAAATAACCAGAATCACAAGTCCAGTTGCATAAACTCAATACTTTGCCTTCTTGGCAAGTACCTTGCAGTTAAGGAGGCACAGAGAGGCCTTGTTCTCAGGCATCAAGAGCTTCAGCTAAAAAGCCTGTTTGAGGAATCAGTCCTGGATTTCTCCTGTGACAGTTAAGGAAAAATATTTGAGGGGCTTAAAAGAGGCAGAAATGGGAACTTTAAAAGTTGTATCCTCTCTGTGCATAAGAGGTAAAGGAAACCAGGCAGCAGTACTCTTCCTTTTCTGTTAGGATTCCAGGCTATGGAATAAAGATAAATCCAAGTTCACCCTCCTGTCTTTGTTTCCAAGACTCAGTAAGACAGGGGAGATATGGCAGAGCCCATCTAAGCAGCCATAACCATGGGAACACCAGCAACAAGGGTAAATCAACACGAGATTCCCTATCATCAGTCTGTGTTTACACTGGAGGCCTCAGTCTCCCTGCACCAACCTGGCTGCCGGTCCTGAACCTTAGTATGGCTGTGGAACTAGGTAAGAAAAGGGATTTGTGGAATAAATATTCATTTTTCTGTCCTACTTCCCACCATCTCTTTTAGAGAACATGTGTTTACAGCACCTAGTTTCTGCACTCTGCTTTGAAGCCATGCTGCTGCCTTCCACCTTGCCCAAACCACCCCAAATCTCAGCTTTTCCTTGACTCCTACCTCACATTTGGCCTTTCCTCAGTCCTTTTGTTTAGGACAAGGCAGAAAGAGCTCTGGATATTTTCCTGAAGATCAAACCCAGGGGAGGCAGCCACAGCAGAGGCAAGGGCCAGTACCCCAGTACAGGGAGCAGCACAGCACAGAGGTAGAATATTGCTCAACTGGAATTGCAGCTGCTTGGCATCTTAAAAATGTGCAGGTCTCTGAACTTGCAGGGGTTGCGTCTGCACGCTGTGACACAGCCAAGGGTCGGGATATCAGGCAGCCCTGGAAGAAGCTGTTTGTACCTGCCCTTGGAGCAGTTATGCTTCACATATTTTTCTGCACAGCTTTGAAAGGTCACATGGAAGAGCAGTATTTGTGCAGGGGACTGCTGGGGAGAATGGACAGCTTGAAACAACCATGAGAGCTTTTCCAGGTGAGCAGAAGCTCCTTCCCACTCCCAATTTTCCTGGGGTGGCCATTGCCAACATCCATGACCCAGCAACCACAAGCATTTACTGCCTGGGCAGAGCCAGGGAGGGACTGATCCTGCCTCCCCTCATTTCCTCATTGCCTTTCCTCCTCCATTTATTTCCTTTGGGTTTTCCCCTTTGATTAAACTTCTGGCATGTTGGAATGTTTAATAATAAAACAGATAACTCATGGGAGATGATATTTATAAAATCTACTTCTCCTTTTTTTTTTTCACTTTTTGTAAGACCTTGAGAGAAAATCTTGAACTACGTTCTTCCTTTTAAAAATAAAAAAGCGGAAGGTGCAGTTAAGAAGTTTTCAAACAATCAATGTTTTATTTGGTTAATTTATTAAACACCTTTAAGACAATTAATTTTGGTCTGTACCCTTCTATAAAATGATTCAAGTTCTGAACAAACCTCCGATACATAAAGCAAAGTTACTTTTACCATACGCAAATTTCAGATCAAAATACAACACTCTGTTTTCTTACATTTATAAAACCCGGTCAAATACAAACGACATTAAAAAAGATAAAACACTTTCACTGATCCTTGGTACAATATTACAGCACAATTTGCACAGTGGCAACTAAGTCCTCAAAGCACAAGTCAAATACTTTAAAAAGGGAGCCTCCCTTTAGTTACCCAACGTTCTACTGAACACGTAAACAAAGCGAGTGCTACTGAATCCAGGAAAATTCCTGTGTCCCTTTTCATACCATGTGAGAGCCACAAAGCTATTCTGCAAAGGAAGCTACTGGTGAGAAACCAAAGAGCTTTCCTGCTTAGCTGTTACCAGTTTTTGTGCAACTACTCTATGAAAATAAATGAATGGAAGTGGACCAGACTCTGCACTGGGCAATTTATGGCAACTAAAGTAAACCAAGAAATGAGTGTTTTTCTAAAAACAGATCATAAAACTATTTTTAAAAAATCAATACAAAATTATGTATGGGTACAACTGGAGTAACTGCCTTTTACTTCACCTTCAAGACATCTAATGAAGACACAGAGTGTTTTCAATTGTTGAGTTTGTTCAATTGTAAAACCCAGTGTTTCAGCAATGGGTCAAAGTGCCATTAGAATTGCACATTTTTCTTCAATTACAGAATGCATGGTTGCATGAAACACTCATTTGGTGCTACACCTGAAAGCCTACACTTACACTAACCTGTGAAGATGTGGGATCTCCTACGAAACAGAAACAAGAACAAAAATTAGAACTACAAACATAAAATGATACAACTCAAGTCTCAGTTGATAGACATTCCTGGGAAGGTCCTGCTTAGCAAACCTTGCAGCAACACCTCAAGAAGAGAAAGTAAAACCAGAGTAATGAGAGCAGGGTCTGATGTATCCCCTCAGGCTATGCTTTGCACAGGCAGTCAGGGCAGTTGTACCACAGTGCAACTAAAGGGTTTTTGCCTGAAGTTCTGCAACCCCTTCATTTCCCCCACCCCCAAACCACTGATTTTACTCACAGTTCAACTGTAAGTTCATATATTCAGTCTCAGCTAAAGTGAAAATGTGTAGATAATTAAATGGAAAAATACACTAATGGATCTAACTTTCCTCTCTCCTCCCTCCCCAAACTCATGTCAAGCCCATGAGGACACCACACACTCCAGAACTTTTCCTACCTGTTAATGTTCACATAATCCCTACAGAACAGAGAACTGCAAACTGCACAAATAATACATTGTTAAATAATGCTCAAGTGTAAACAATACAGGATGGACATGGTTTAATAAAACCCTAGTGAGGTACAGCAAAAATTTAATTTCCTAATTTAGTGCTTTAAGTGCAATAGAAATGCTGCTGTACTGCCCTTCTGCAAACTCATCTCTCCAGAATTAAGCTGCACTACTAGGCTTATTCCCTTAAAGCTACATACCCATGCTATAACTCATTATATTGACTTAATGCAAATATTTGTGGGGGAAAATTAATTTACAGGGTTAATTAAAATCTTTTTTAGTATTCAAAAGGAATGATAGTAAAGGGAACAACCATGGAAAACGTGGTAATACATGTTTTTAAAAAGATTTCCAATAATTCTAACACAAAACAGCAAGTATATTTTGAAAAATGCATAGAAACCCTGTCAATACAAAAATCCCCACTGAAATTACACAACTAAGCAATTTTAATCTAAATATTTTATGTGCTTTTCCTATAAAGGCCACTTTGACATACAAATACAAAAAAATTTACATTTTTTCCCCCAAAATAAATTATTTGTTCCTCAATTAAAAATACTGAATATGGAAGCATAACAACCCTCTCTCATGCCAGCTGCTCATCTGCAGTGGCTATTCCCACAGAAAAAAATCTCCTAATATTTTCAGTTACCAAAAGAAATAAGAAACAGGTTCAAGCCTGTGGTCTGCTTAGCACTAGGAAAAACCTGGGGGAAGGAATGGAACAGGCTGAGCCCCTTACACTGCGTGTGCTGGGGAGGGAATGGATGTACACAGACACCTGCAGAGAGAGCTTTCCTGCTTGTCTCCCAGGTAATGCACCAAAATCCCTTTTTGGAATCAGAGAAAGAAATCTAGGTCAATCTGAATGAAAGAGAGACAAAACAGTGAAGGGAGTTAGGCAGAAACTGTATGAGGCCCAGGGAGGGTCCAGGGTTAAGTAAATGAAAAATTCGTGATCACCTGGGAGAGGAGAGCTCCTCACAGGAGGCAGAACCAGGAAAATCTGTACCCGTTTTTTAACAGGGGGAAGAAGAGGAACACAAGGAACAAATTTCACTGGAAAAATGAAGCAATGGGAGAACAAAGAACCCTTACCAACAGTCCTGACCACATGGGCATTTATCCCTGAATTGCCACAGAAGCAGAAAAATCAAACTCACACAGAAGCAGCAGAAATGAAAACGTACTTGGACTGGATTTGAGACATCACAGGGATTTTTTACTGTAAGCACCAGGTCCACAATTGACTGACACTGGGAAAACAAGACAACACCAAGCCAGGGAGCACAGCAAACCCCAAACACCTGACATGCTCTGGGGCAGGGAGGTGCAAATGGAGTGAAGTGGCCCCAGCGGGCAAAGCCGCACTGGTGGGGTCATGGGACAATTCCAGCTGACAACACCATGGGACAACAGGATGGGATGCACTTGGAGATCACATCATTCTCAGCCAAAATACCCAAGAACCTGACCAAGAAGCTGACCCATAAACTGCTAGGCCTGCGAGGGGGCAGGAGGAAAAGCAGTGCACTGGGGTTGATCTGGATACGAGATTCTTGGGCAGCCATTGAGTACAAGCTCTCCTAACCTTGGACCAAGGACTGGGTTTGGAAGGACACAGGAGCTGCACTTCTGTATCACAAGGAATTCAGCTCTCTGATGTGCTGTATTGCATAGTTTGATTGAGGTCAAAGAGCATTTATGTCTTATTTTTCCCTGTTTTAAACAGAAGTAACTCAACATACTCTGATCAGAGCATTCCCAACCCTGGCCCTAAGCGATTAATCAATTCATTTCTAAAGATTTTGGGGTGGACACATAAAAGCTAAAACTCCATTCCCACACAAAGCACAGAAGGACCCACAGAACAAGTAGACACATAAAAAGCCTGTAACAGTAACCACATCTGTACTACAGGAGTCAGAGCACCACAGCTGGATGATGGGGATAACCCTTGCTGTCCAGTTGCATGCCACAGGTGGTAAACAAGAGGTGAGAGCTTTTACCTCACCAGACCAATGTGCCTTTTGTAGAAAAAGTGGCAATATATTCTGACAATATCATGGTAAATATCAAGATCCTAGATTTGACAGTACACTGAACCTTTAGGAGAGTGGCAGCAATGTGACATCACATTCCAACACCCTCCTATTACTTGGTTCATGGAATACAGATATAATTGGATTATTCAATAGTTGTTTCATTCTCTTAAGATAAAATAGAGTATTTGTACCATACAAAGTCAGACTAAGTACACTAGTTATCACTCTTATAATACATATTCATATTATTTAACCCAATCCCACAAGATTCATGGAACTCAATAAACACGGTTTACAGAGGGAAAACTCTGAAGATAGAGCATCTAATGTGAAGAAATTTTAGTTTTTCCTTTTGAAGGTAAAACAATTCCAGCTTATCAGGCTCTCACTCTGGATTATGGAGCAGTGGGCATACAAACTGGGATGCAGTTTCACATCTCTGGTTTTTCAAAAAAAAAAAAAAAAAAAAGTGCAGTGGAAAAACAGGTGGCCAGAAGCTCCCCAGCTGTTTAGGCCAGTACCTGTGGTTCCACACAGCAGACATAGTTCCAGAACCCACAGTTCCACAGCTCCAGAAGTTTCAGATTTAAATAGAGCAAATACAAAATAGTAGATCTGCTACAACAGCCCATAAATCTTTATATCTTACCCTTATGTAAGGGACAGTGCAGACTCATCCTTACCTGTGCAGCAGAGAGCAACTGCAAGTCATGGAATGATGCTGCTCCTCAGCCTTCCCTAGAATGAGAGGATCAGGAATTTGCAAGCTCAGTAGAGTTTGTCCATGTCCCTTCATTTATCAGCTGATTTTCAGACATTCTGCAGGTAACACAGATACTTCTGTGAGGCCACCAACTGGTGGCTCCTCTGCAGTGACAGCCTGGATGAGTTCAGATGGTCCAGAGGGCAGCACCCAACATGTGAAGGAGAAGGACAAGGCAGCCTCTGGACTCTTTTCAAAAGGCTCTTAGATTAACATGACTGAGAAATGCTACAGCACTGGGACTGCAGAGCCTATGAGAAGGCAATAAATAACCTGCTGTCTGGAGATGGGACAAATTCAAATATCAACCCTTGATCCTTCCTGCTGCTGCAGACAGGGCAGGAGTAGGATTGTGTGCTTCACAGAAGGAAAAGCCTTCCTGTAGCAGTGTTACCAAATGCCTAAACCAAACTGATGAGACAGATCAAACAAAAATAAAGACAGCACAAAAAGGACAACAGCGAAGTTCCTACACAGGACTAAAATTCAGCCCTCTCCTCCATGGCTTGTGTCTACAAGAGCCTCTCCTTGGAGTGCCCAAGCCAATGTCACTGCAAAGGCAGCATTGGGAACTCCCCTCCTTCTTCCTCCTGGGCACCTGTGGCACCCAAAGCTTGAGGGGCTGAGCAGGAGGGGTCTGAGACAAACCCCACACTCACAACATCCCAGTGATCTGCCAGCCACATGGGGCAGCGTGTCCCAGACACACAGCCAGGTCCTGGGACCAAGCCTGGGAAGGTTAATATTTATGGAATAGCCACCATGATGCTAATGAAAGGCTCTGGAATTAGCAGCTAATTGGTACTGTCTGCAGAGTTATGAATAGCTCCTTGTTTCACCCCTACTATTTGTGCATGGCCACTAAAATGTTTGCTACATTGAATTCAAAGTTAGTATGAGCTGCTCCTCAAAATTTTAGAGGAGGATGTTCTCTGTGAAGCATTTCTTGGTTCTGCCTTTGCACAGAAAGGAAAAAGGTAGCATTTTCCCATTGCATTTTGTATTATTAAGGCCTTTGACAGTTTGGAAGCTGTCTTTATGAAAAGGGATGCTTTTCAAAATAGAGACTGAATACTCAAAGAAAAACTCCACAGAACAAACACAAGCTGATTACCAGCTTATATTGGAACTTTCAGGAGGCAAGCACAGTGTAAGGAATTCAAAACTATGTCAAAATAGCACCTTTAGAAGCAGAAGAAAAAACTTTTTAAAAAACTTCTTCAATCTAAACAAAACCCCACATACTTGAAGATCACAAAGAAATGGGCAATGACATAAGTTCAGGTATGGAAGGTGGGTATTGATTTGAACAGTTTTTCCTCTGCAGGTGATTAAATGGGGAACTCCACAGAAAAATATCTAATTAGACATTACAGCAAAATCAGTCAATCTCTCTGTTGAGATAACAGATTCACAGGAAAAACAGTGAGAGCAGAGTAGAGGCAGAGAGAAAACTATCTGATCTGTCCTTAAAAGAGCAGAGACTTCTATTTTTTTAACAGATCTTTTCCTATTTAAAAATCAGGACAGCCTTTCAATTGCTACTCTCATTTCCAAGTATAATAGATACTTTCAAGTAATAGAAATTTTTATTTACTTTTTACAGCAGCTGCAGGTCAACCTTGGTCTTTTTGTACAGAAACATTAATTTAAAATGAAATTAAACTGTCCTTGGGCAATGGTACCATTCTGTCCTGCTTCTTGTCTGCATTTAGGGTTTTTTTTAATTGAAGGACAAAATGCAATTTAAAACAAAACAAAAAATATTTGACAAAGTGCAAGAAATGAGGTAGCTGGGAATAGGGGCTTTTTCTCCCAGGACAAGGCACCAGCCCTTCCAGCCACAGTGACACACATGAGGGACTGGGCTGCACCTGCTCTACCTGCAGGTTTGCTTACAGGTGTTCAGGTGATCTCTGACCTGCTGGCATCAGTTTCACAAGCTCAATGAAAAGTCATTTCATTGTGTGCCAAGCACTGTCCCCACACACACTGATGTGCAGGGATGTGCAAAAGCCACAGGGAGCAAGTTGGTGTGGCCACCCTCCGACCCACAGTTGTGCTCTCAGGGACCATGGGCACAGGCTGTGTGTTCAGAGGGAGAGTGAAAACAAAATCCTGTTAGTGACAGCAAAAGAAAAAACACCTGAGGCCAGAGGAAATGTGCATGGAACACCCAGGACCTGCCCCAATGGGCTTTGGGGGTCCAAACACCGAGGGCAGCCAGCAGTGGCAATTCCATGAGTTCTGTACCAAGCCCAGCCTCTTGCCCACTCACAGCAAGGCTTGTGCAGCATAAGGAGAATCTTGTACAGAACCTTCTCCAACCCTTAGCACTGGTAAGGAGCTTCCAGGAGCCCCCCAGAACACAGCTTGCTGTTTACATCATGTAACCCAGATAGCACAGAACACTCACCATGTATTGCAAAATGCAGTCTCAGTGTTACAATTGCAAGAAGCAAACCAATCAGGTTGTGGAAGTCAAGGATTTAAAAAAAAAAAGCTTAAAATTGACTTAGCAGGTGTTTCCCCAAGCAAACAAAAGCTAGAACAGACCTCATGTTCTCTAAGCAATCCAAAGGAGTCCTTTGACTAGTTTAAAACCAGCTCTGAAAGGCAGATACCCCTGTGTACTGCTGTATTCACTCTAATAAATATGCTTTTTAAGACATAAAAACAGTAAAACAAGTGCCAGGGATAACAATGCTTTCCAGCTATCATGTGTAAATTAATAAAGCAGATTAATAAAACCCAAAGCTTTTGCATGTGAGATCATTCAGGACAGAACTTCAAGCCCAGCCAAGGATCAGGTTTTTGTAGCACACTGCCAATTGCAGATGTAAACTTAAACTTTCCAAAACGGCTCTTGCTTTCATCAGGTACAAAATTGTTCCACAGGGTTTTTTTCCCTGTTCTGAAATTGGCAGAGGTGGCAGCCCAATAACAGAATGCACAGAAGTGACACTTGTGAAACAAATGCAGAGCCTGTGGCAGGGGGTCTGTCAGGCTCTGACAGGGTTTACAACTACAGATTAAAGAAACTTGCCCTCAACAAAAACTGAGGATGTCTCAGCATTAACTCAAAAGAAATGGAGGAAAGTGAAACAATTTTTTTAAAAAAATCAAATAAATCAAGTGCCTAAGGTGGCAATTCAAAAGGCCCCAATATTAAAAAAAAATTCAATTCATGTTTTATCAATAAAATAACACTAATTACACAAGGGATGTTTCTTTCTATTATTGTAATCAGACCCATCAGCTTTTACCAGGGCTCAAAACACCCTCATTTCATCAAGGGCACAGGTAGGCAGTGGCATTGAGCAGCTTCATGTACTGAAGTGCTCTGGCAGAATATGTTCTCTGCTCACAGGAACCCTGCAAAACTGTTGGGCACCAAGATTTAGCCTTTTTCCATTGAAAAGCTCCAATCTTCCAGCTCACTTTCCGAGACATTTCAATAGAGTATTTCAAATCACCTCCAAATGTTATTCTATAGAAGTCCTTTATGTATTGTAAATACTTTTATAACTAAGAAGCAGCTACCTAGAATAAGTAATTTTTTAAAAATTCTATTTTGTATTTGTAAATTTTCAACATAATCACCTGTTGGTAGTAGCTTATAGTTTAATTCTCTTATTATCCTTCACCCTCTTAAGCAGGTGTTTATCTAGTTGGGCGCTTTGCATTGCTCTATTCTATATTTTTAGGTAACCTGTTCATCAAGATTTTGAGGGAATTGATTGCTGGAACACAGCAGCAGTCAGAGTGCAGAATCATGCTGGGCATGGCTGCTCAGAGATGTCACCTTAAACCCTGGCTGCAATCTGTCCTACAGCAAGGAACTTCCAAGAGAAAAAAGAAAATCAAACAACACACCAAAACCCATGGGGATGATGGAGAGCAGGTGCCAAACTTATTAATAAACTTCAGAGCACTCAGAAAATTAACAGTTTCCCCCAAACTCCACTGCCTTCAGCTTTTACTGGCTCACCTTCCCAAGCCCTGTGCTTTTCTCTCACAGGTGATGTGCCCTGGAAACACAGACCCTATAGACACAGCTCCCGGCTCCAAGAAAAAACAAGGAAGAGCAACAGCAAATGGCAAATGTCAAAAGGCTGCAGCAGTGACTGAAACACAGGCCTGCACTCAGTCCTGGAGGGGAAAAGGAAATACTCCTTTGGGAAGATGGAAATAGCAGCTTCTACAAACACGGATGCAATTAACACCCCTCCCACCCACCTGAAGTAGTCGTTTAAGTACTCCAAAGAGCTAAAGTGAACACAACCCCCAAATCCTCAGTGCTAAATTAGAGGCAGAAAGGATCCATTTAACACTAAATTAAATATAATTCCTTGGAAAGCAGCGCTGTGAGTGGCACCAAACCACATCTTAGTTACAATGCTCAGTCTGCCTGCGTCCCTGGGCACAGCCACACTTCCCGAGGCACAGTTTCCTTTCTGCAGGTCGATTAATGCAAACAAATTGCACTTAATCTAAAGAGTTATAATTTTAAATACTAAAGCCTGTTGTCAGCTGCTTTTTATTATATACTTGCATGGCACCAGTGCTCTAATAAAGAGCAAAGTGTCCATATGCATCACATGAAGTGATACTCAAGGCAGCTGTGAAGAGTAACACAAACCTGCAGAATAGTATTTAAAAAAAAGTAGATTTACATTGCTTTCAATAGCATTAATTAAAAAAAAAAAAAAAGAACCACTGCTCTTTTTTGGAACACAGTGAATTTTCAGCTTCTCTGTATTTTAGAACAGTTGAATTATTGTTATACACAGAAGAACCCAAAAGTTTGGCACTTGTAACAACTTGCATTTGTTATTGCATCTTCCACTCTGCATGGCACATGCATGGTAGCAGAGCCCATGCAGGCTGCACGGCCACAGCATTTATGGAACAGAGAAACTCCAGTTAAAACAGGAAAAAACCTCCCCAGACCCCTCACTCCTGTACTTGTGCATTTACTGAGTCATGCAGGCACCAGAAATACTGCAAAGCCACCAAGCTGCCTGGTGTGTTCTGGAGGAGTTCATAAGCCAGGCGGTTCAGCAGCTTTGATAAAAACTTTTATTTTCATCAAGATCTCAGCTCCTGAAGGCAGGCTGTGTGCCAGGCACGTGCTGTGCAAACACCAGGGACACAGCCTGCCCACAGCTATCAGCAAGCTGATTTTGAGCTGCTTTGGGTTTCAGATTCACCTCTGTCCTTTTGTGTAATTTCATATTAATTTGCCTTCATTTTGAAGATGAAGTACTCTCAAATCTACAGAAATTCACTTGACCAGAAGCAGCTGGGTTGACACAGCACTTTCACAATAACTGAAGTTTAAGGACGAGCTGACAAAATTTAAGGACAACCAGGCCTTGCTATGGTACAACTAAACAGAAGACTCTTCAGGATGCCTCTTCTTCAGGTTATAAAACCAGGAAGGGAGAGGATCTGAAATCCAACCCTGACTCTTTAGGAATATGAGCATCTGTCAAGGCCAGGTAAGGAACAGAGCCAGGCCAGGCTTGTGCCTCCCTCAGAATCTCAAGGGATTTATTTTATGAGAGCAACAGCACTTTACACCTTTGCTTCTGTAATCCCTCTCTGCTGTGCAGAGCAGCCACAAGACTACAAGTGTAAAACAAGCATAGAGGACACTGCTGTGTGCTTACAGTAGCATATATTTTCCCCCTGCTTTTCCCCTAAAATGAACAATTCCAAAATTTTTCCAAAATTATCTGTGGTACATGAAAAAAAAAAGGAGAAACTTTTCTTGGGGGAATTGTGGGAAGAGAAGGAGTGAGGGGTGAAAAAAGCTATCACTTGTCCCATCTTCCACAATTCCTACCCCATATTTGGTGATTTTCTGATTTCAGTAGCTGGGGTTGGTCCAGTTCCTCAGCAGGAAAAGAAAAAGGATGCAGAGGCCCAGCCCAAGTGCCTCAAGCTCAAGGTGGCCCAGCCAGTCCTCATCCTGCACGGACAGCTGGCCAGGACACACATTCAAACAGTCACCTGTGGACGATCTGGCTGAATGTCAGTGCCAACTCATGAGCTGGGAGGAATTAAGGCCACTGTGCCAAGCAAGGACAACTTAAACAAGTTTCTAAACTGCCAAACCACCTAAAACCCCTGGACTGCAACTCAGAAAAACTCCTGAGTTGTTTTCCCATGTGGTTCAGCCATCATGTGCAGGGGTACACTACCAGCAGAGCAGGGACATTTACCATGTGAACATACCCTGGTGGCATTTACCAGTTCAATCTACAGCTGTTTGCACATTCAACACACTCAGCAAGCTGGTGACCTCCCTCCTCTCAGCATCTCTGGTATCATCACAGCCTCCCTCCCCTTCTGAAGTCAACCATCCCTCTGAAAAGAGAAAGTCAGAGGCCAGCTCTGCCTCTTCACTCCTACACCATCACCAGTACAGTCCCTGGAGAAAGGGGAGCCTCGACTTCAAAGCACTGCTTTAAATTCAGAGGGAAATCAAGCCTGGTTATTGCACAATCCAAGGGATGCACTCACAGATCAGAGCTGGACAGACAGACAGACAGGAGTCAGACCCCAGAAGACACATCCCTTCCCTCCTGCACACATAGGAACACCTCCTGGATCAGTCCCACACACAATGCAGATGGGGAGTGGTCCCATCCCCTCAGGCAAGGCCAAGGAAGCCAGTTCTGAGATCTCAGGAGTGTCTAAATCTTGAGCATGCACCCAAAACCCATGGAGAGCATCCCTGGAGATTTGGTCCCCAGCCACATGGAACGTGACATGAATACAATGTGCTCAGAAATTCAGATTGTGACTGGTTCAGGTACAGAGGCTTAAACTTCTTGGTCAAATCTCACTGAATGCATTCGCAACACGCTCCAATCACCAGCAGATTTGTTTATTTCTGTTTCCTTTTCAAAAAAACAAACTAAGAACATCTAGTGTTAATCCTACTCTAAGTGTAAACATTTGGTTCAGTAACTTGAACTGCAAAACACTGCTAGAGTATTTACTTGGATTTATCATGTGCATTTATCACTTACATTTTCTGGATGCTGAATGCCCTCAAGTGTACTGGGGAGCTACAGGGACTTGGGAGATAGCAGCTGGCAATATTCTGAATAACATTTTCCGAAGTTTTCCAAGCCACTTAGAAAACTGAGCTCAAAAGTGAAACAGATACTTAAGAACATTCATCACTTTTGAATATGGGATCTTGGCACTTTGTCTGAGGAAAAAAAAAATTGATCCATGTAAGATTTTTCAAAAAAGGGAAGTTTTACAGATAAACTAACAGCACTTGATTTATTTCACAAGACAGCCAAGGATGGAAATAGTGTTTCACATTTCTGTAGTAAAGCATTATATATAAATTTAAAATCTAAAGACATATATATACACTCCAAGTTTACTGCAATGCATAAATATATAAACTTTTTAATATGCCAACTAATATAGGTCAGAAAATCGATGTATATAGTTCAAGTTTTGCAGACTTCAGCATTGTAAAAAAAAATAAAATTAAAAAATGGTCAATAGATTGGCTGCTGCCCTTTTCCCCACCCTCCCACAGTCCTCTGCTCAGGAATCAGAGAAATTCCAACCCCACATCGGTGCTATGGAAGGATTGAGCAGAAGTAAGTTTTAGAATGGCTCTTCAAGGACTATTTAGTGAAATACCAATATTTTGAACTAGTATGGGATCATTTCAACATATGTAAGATGATTTCAATAAAGATGAAAAGGTTTACACTAACAAAACTGAGGGCAGAGTTTGGCTTGTCTGAGGTCCACAAAGTTGCAGAGTGGAAAGTCTTGTATGTAGTTATAATACTGGTTGTACAAAGTCTCTTTTTCTGAAGGGCAGGAGGTATTATTTCTATTTACCATCTCTCTCATTTTATTCCTCTTAAATAAATACAGGTTATGTCCTGCCCATCACAACAACAATGAAATCAAAAATTGAGGTAAAACTGTTCTACCAGCTGATCTTGACTACAAACAAAAGTCAATTAAATATCACTACTGATGTGAACAAGGCTTAGTAAGAAATAAAATGCAAGATACTAAGTTCTCCACTATAACCACACCATAAACCCCAGCTTTCAAAGTCAGACAGCAGTAAACAAGACTGTACTGTAGCACAGAAATCATTAGTAAACCAAATTTGATCCCAATTTAAAGTCACTGTACAAATTTTCCTTAACTCTTAGTCCAAAACCCATGTTTTCTGCAAAATAAATACCCTTGTCATATTTCACCTTTGTTCTAATAGACATAAAATGCACCTTTCTACAGTCCTCAGTCTTAAAAACCATTCTTAGCTTGCAAGCAATCTGAAGTAAAAAGGAACACAATCTAATTTGTCCCTTTGCTCTTACCAAAAGCAGCAATTATCACTAACTGTTCCAAACATGTCTTCCCTTTTCACTTCAAGGAAAACAGCCACCAAAGCCCACTCAGAAGTGCACATCACCCACTTCCAGACCAGTTCATCGGGCTACTTGAATGACAGCGTAGAAAAAAAACAGTTTACTTCTTTGTGGTGTACTGTATCCATTTTCTGGGGTGTATCCATTTCAGATTAGTCCATTTTATAGATATATTAAAAATATTTGTTGGAATGAAACCGTTGCAAATGAATGAAAAACCCTATGTACACACCTCCACCATTTTTTAGGCACAGACCTTACCTTTTGAGAAAGGACTAGAAATAAAAGGTGCAGTGACCAACAGCTCCTGTGGCCTCATGCTCCAACAGCAGCACACCAGGGAGGTTGGTTATCATGTAGCTTCTGTGTATTACAGCTATCCAGTTCCAGATAGCACAAGGATTCGTATCAGTTCCCCGCAGGGGAAACGCACCTGAAATTTTTTTTTTTTTTTTTTTTTTTTTGCTTTTCAATAAGCTTTGCCAAAGGAAACTGATTCCCACCAGTTTCAGACACCAAAAATCCTCCTTCAACAACACGGTTTAAATTCCAAATGGCTACGACTGAAGGTGTTTCCTCGATCTCCCCTTTTATTTTCCCCCTTCTCTTCTTTTTAATGTGTACTTAAGTTATTTGTTCCCGAAACAAGTACTGAGACTCAAGCTTTGTAAGCATTTAAAACAAAAACAGTTACCATACCAAAGCACAGCATACAGTGTAAGTTTTCAGCTGTAATTTCTCAGCTTTTCCTTTAAATAGAGCTAGATTATGGTGCACTGCGCAGAACTCTTCCAGTCTCCTCCGCTGGCGGCGCGGGGCTCACGGGGAAGGAACGCGGATGCGGAACAATCCCTGCTGCAGCTGCAGTCGGAAGAGTTTGCAGTTGGCGATGCGCAGCGCGGCGCAGCCCGTCCGCCGCAGGTCCGACGGGAACAGCGGCTTCGTGCGCTGCCACGTGCCCGTGCTTCTCTTGAATTCCCTAACATAGTCATAGTTTGTACCTGGATTAACAAGAAAAGAAATTAAATGCTTCAAAGTCACTGCAGCTGCCATCACGTTTAACCTCTAGTAAGGTAAATATGTGAACGAGGGCATACACAGTGCCTGGATGGGTAGTTGAAATTATCATCAAAAGGGAACTACTATGACATTTCTGACCTACTTAAACCCACCAAATTTAGAATTTTGTTAGCTTGTAATTTGGAGAAAGTCCTGCTGCCCACTCATACATGTAGAGATGGCCACAAAAGTCTTCTAAATGTCTTTTACAGAGCATGGCCAAATGCTGGCAGCTGAGAGCTGAGTATATTTGATAGCACACATCTATTTGGTTGGGACTGAGAGCCAAGAGTCACTATCACATCCATATGAACCACTGGACAATGCCCCTAGAATGCAGAATTGCCTGTTTCCCACTGCAAAGACAGGAGCTACACTCTCAGGCACTAACAGGTCTTCTTACATCTAGATAAAAGCAGTAACTCTTAGTCTTGACCTCTTGTGGTCTTCGAACTAATCAAACCCAATTAAGCCAGCACTGAACTTGTTACTGAAGAGGTCCAAAACCAACCCATGTGTTTCTCTATGTCCAGCATAATCCCAGAGTGACACAACAGTGTCCCAGCCTTTTATTCTTACAATGTTCAGTCTTATCAGTGCCAAGTATTCAAAATGCTGGAAGGAAACGAGAATAAAGAGGTTTCCAGTCCTGCTCCTGACCTGTATCGAGATCTCCAATCACGTATATGCTGGCTCCGATGGGCACAGCTCCATACACAAAAGAAGAGCTAGTTGGGATACATAGGTTCTGGTCATTTAGATAAATCCACCTGTAAAAATAACAATTAAAAAACAGCAGTTCATTTTTAGTGAGCACATTAGAAAAAAAAGAATCCACAGTCTTTTTGCAGCTGTAATCTTTGACTCAAAAGCAGAGTGTACATATTGTTATGTAAAATGAACATTGCATAGTTTGGGACAGTCCTGGTTTCTCCCAGCCAGGAATAGCAGTTAGTACTGCTGTATCCTGAAGTCTCTTAATTTCACAATTGCTCCACTCATCTGTGTAATCTACCTACAATAAATTCTTCTTGCAGCCACCTAGTGTGACCTTCTGGAAGACAGCAGGCATGTTAGAGAGCCAACAACAGCTATGCCAGTCAATCTTCCCTACAGAGAAAATTTTAGGCAGTTTTGTCTTTAAATTAGTCATTAAATTGTCTTTAAAGTAAACACATACAAATATTAATGATCCATAGTAGGGAAAATAACAAATTGCTATAGCAGAACCTTGTTATTAAGCAGTGTGTCCCCCATATAATTCTTCAATTTCTTTAATAGTGCTTTATCAGGACAACAAATCCTTGCCTGCTATGAAGAACACAGCACTTGGCAATGCTTAACTTCAGAAAAGGGATAGAAGACTGGAAATCAAAGTGGTAATGGAATTTGGAAATGTCCTTTATCTTGGATTTGCACAGACCTTCTCTATCACATATCAGGCTCTTTTCAATCCCTTTCCAGCTCCTACAGTAATCTTACAATTCCCCTGTGGTCACTGTAAGCGCAGGCTCATCTCAACGCTACATCAGCCTGATCTTTCTACAAGTGAAAAGCAGTTTTCTGTGTTGAAGCCTTTGGAAAGCAGGTAAGGATGTACTCCTCATCCACGTGCGGTGCTGGTTTATAAAGAGGTCCAAGAGTTATCAGCATGCTCTCTGTGGTTCTGAAACAAATTCCTACAAAATGCTGCTGCACCTTTGCAGATGCTGTCACAGCCACCATGCACAGAGCCCGAGATGTACAAATCACAGCCATTGTAGGTGACTGCTCCTACACTTTTTATTAAATAATTTACCAAGAACATGAAGGTCTGAGAAACCTTTGAAAATCATCCCATATATTTTCATGGCCATACCAAGTTAATTTGAAGGAAAAAGTTAGAAAATGCCCTCCCAGATACTGCTGATCTTTGAAAATTCTGCATCATGTGAGCTCCTGATTCAGAAGTAAACCACTCTCCTGGCACTGAAGGAGAAGCTGCTCCATATCAATTATCTTGGAGACAGAAATCAATTTTTAAAGGGCAAATGAAAGGATTAGCTGTCCATTATTTTGTCTGTGCTGTACACTGAAGGATTAACGTTCTGTGCAAAGCAAGGAAATGGTTTGTAGCTGTCACAGAAGAGGACAGATAAACTAAGGAGAGAAAAGGAGAAGTTCTCTACAGTGGTTCAGATATTCTCAGATCAAAACAACTTGCACCATATTTCATTAGCTTCCTTCCCTTACTGTAGGAGGAGGGCACAGTATTTTCACTGCTTTTTAGCAGCAAGTGACCTAGAATTCTGAAAACTGAGTAAGTGGCAGAGAAATGCAGAAGGAAGACTGGATTTATTTTTTTTTAAATTCTAACTATGGGACCAGGTTAAGGAAGGGAAAAACTCAAATCAGGAGTTCATCTGCATTAGATAGTCTGGCTTTTGGAGTTTAAATAAAAAAAACCTAAACTCATAGGGTGAGACCCAAGCATTTTCCTGCTGTGCATCACCAAAGGACAATATTAAATTATCTGTAGCTGCTTGTGAAAATTCATCCTCAGGCTTTCTCAACGTGTATACACTTTAAAAACCAGGCACCACTTTTCAGGAACACTCACAGCAGCTCTAGCAGTTAAAACTAGGAAGGAACAAAGACAGGAAGGGCAAGGGGTCACGTTTCATCAGAATTTGACTAAGCTCCAGCTTAATGTGGGTTGTGCCTGCTGTTTGAACAGTATGGAAAAAACACCATGACCAAAAATTCACAATCTTCAGGAATCTGAAAACAGTCCTTGGAACAGAACTCTTGCGTACTTCCCTGGGATGGCTCCACTCAAACTGAGTCCAAGAGGAGCAGGGGGAAGGCAAGTCCTGCTGCAACCACAGCACAAATGATGGCTCTGAAACTGGAACAGGCTTCCACCCAATTTTAAAACAGAAGGGAAGGAATCCTGATTTTTTTCAGTCTTAAAGTGAGACAAACAAAATGATCCATCCACACTGCTGTAATCAGTGAGTGGGATGGGGGTAACTGCTTTATTTCCAACTGGGAAGTAAATAAAGATGTGATACAGAACCAACAGATTCCAGACACGTCACCTCAAGATCACTCCAGCTGAGAAAAGAAGCCTGGAAATGAATGAAAATCCATGTTCCTCCCATCTGACAGTGCTATCAGTCAGTCAGTGTTCTCATTACATTTGCATAAGCACTTGCTTTTAATGAAATTCCTGCACGCTGACTGGAAGAATATTGCTAATTACACATACTATGTTACAAGACTATTTAGTTCACTGGTTACATACTGCTCAAAGGTCTTCCTTATTTTTATGATGTTCCAGTAGCAAAAAGAACATTGCAAAGGATATTTTACCAAAGTACTGCTTCTGAAAATTATCTATCACTTTTATCCCTCTTAATATCTGCAAATTTTTGTAATTCTTTTTTGAATCATTGAAAAGAAGGAAGAAATCCTACCCCACTTAGAGACCACCAGGGAAAGGCAGCAGTGGCCATACACCAGCAGATCTTTGCAAAGAATCCTAAAGTCAGTTGGGCTCTATGAAATATTCCCAGCCACCCACACTGAAAAGAAAAAACCCGAGTGTGTACAGACATCATCCAATTCTCCACTCACCTACATGGTGCAAAAGGTGTACTCTAAATTATGAACTCTGATAGAAAGTCTGACCCATCAAGGTCTTGAGTATGTATTTAAGACTTCCTGCTTTTTATGGAGTAAACCAGCACTGGATCACTAAGTGAAGGATACCTTCACATTTCCATTTTCACATTCATTAAATCTGTTTTTAGCTTGATCGATATCTAAAAAAACAGGATACAATGCACACAAAGCTCAATCTACAGCCTTTGAAAAAAAAAATCTACATCCTGCAAAAACCCTGCAGTCTGACATACAGCTTTTTCTATCTTTGGGTTCACTTAAATCCACTCATGCACATGACTCTAAAGACAGGCTGACAAAACATTTATTAATTGAAAAACCTCAGTTAAAGCAGCACTTCAAGTATGAGAATTATTTCCTACATTACCCTGTTCACATTTCATGTGGATGCTACTATTCTGTCTCACTTCATTTATTTTATTACTTGTTTATACAGCACAGCTTAACAGGAGTCTCAATGTTTATTTTTTTGCTAGTGTGAAGATCTCAGCATATCCCCAGTCTTTGAGAAGTCTGTGTCATGGTTAAGAATAACAATTTTAAAAGACTCTGCACTGTGAGTTATTTTGGAGTAAGTTACTGTCAAAGTAAACAATATTAAACAAGTCTAGTCCTTTAATCCAATTCAAGCCAGAATTATGGCAGCTTACATGAATTAGTATGTTTATACATCAATGTGAGTACATCCTTAGACATCCACACTGGAGTAAAACCTGCACTCAGACTCTCAGGCTCTGGGTGCCTGGGATGATGCTCGACCCTGTGCTCTGGCAATGAGGCCTGAGGCACACATGGAAATTTGTGCACATGGCAGAGGTGTGCATTGCTGCACGTACCCCATAGCCAACATCATTCCATGGCTGAACTCACAGTCCAGAGAGTTCTCTCCACCCACAGAGAAACTGAACATAATGGAGTTCTGCACTTAGATAAAAAGAGCTGGAAAAGCCCACAGCTCATTACAAACTATGCAGTATTGGCATGTAACTATTAAAAAAGTCACTGTGAATTTTGGTTTGAGACTGCTAGAATTGACCTGCTACACAGATCTCTGAGGGTACTGAAACCTGGGATAACAGACAGACCCTGGAGCTGAGTGCTGGAACATAACAAAGAGACACTGCACCCTCTTCTGGCTACAGCACCCCTGGGCTCAGCTGGGGCTTCCAAACCCGGGGAGCACCATCCCCAGGCAGCAGCTGCCACCATCCCAGCCTTCCCTGGTCCCCAGTCTCCACAGGAACACCCACAACCTGTGCCCTGCCTGCAGGTTCATGCTGAGTTAAATTCCTAAGCTCAGACTGGGCAGTGGCAGAGCAGAAAGGCAAACTCTGGTATCTCAGCTGCCCTCCTCAAGTGCCCCCTCCATCAGCTCCATCAGTTACCTCTGCTGCCTCCCCTGCCCTGTGCCAGTACAGCCCTCACACCACACCCAGCACTCAGAGCAACTGGGGCTGCTGGAGTTATCCCTGGATTATTCAGCATTCCACTGGAATTCTGCAAGGCCTCGGGGGTCCCAAGCAGAGCCCAAGATACATCCCACTGTGACAGGTGTGGCTGCTGCAGTCAGCAGGTGGCACCACGGACTCACCTGCAGCACCCAGGCTGGGCCCTCCCAGCTCCCCAAACTTCACTTTATGGAAGCTCAACCTGCACCAACCAGTGAAACAGGTTTGTAGCCACTGCTGAGGAGTCATGAGCTGTGACTTCTGAAGAACAGAACCAAGCTGGAAATATTTCAAGTACATAAGCTGAAAATAGCAAGTAGGAGAGAGGGGAGCACTTCTTTCCATAGTTCTTTCCCTTTCAAAAACCTCTTGCAAAACATTAATAAACTTCTACCATTTCCCCAGCCTCCAGAAGTGTTCCCTAGCAAACACTAAGGGAGCATCAGCAGCAACAGCCCCTCTGATCTGTCTGCTTCCTTTAACCAATTTAAAGGATGTTTTTCTTCAGCTTCATTTGATTATAGCTAGTTTAGACATCACTTTGAACAACAGAGGAAACCTCTTCATACAGAAATTAAAGTCTCTTTACAACCATATCTTGCAAGAAAATTATATAATGAATTTACATCTACTGTTCTATTTTTGTGTCCTTTTATACAGGTCACTGTCATAAATCAGTCTTGATCTTCTAATAAAGACATGCTAATCTCCTTCACTTGTCAACAAGCCTTGAAACATCTGACCACAAAGTCTTTTTAAAATTTAATTTATGAAAGAATAATCCAATTTGCAGTTATATGCAAGAAAAAAGTCACTGGAGGAACCAAGCTTTTCACTTGTAACTGGAGAATAAGATGACTAAACAAAAAACTCAGTGTAAGGTAACATTTTGAATGGTTGCCACATATAGTAAGGTGGACTCCACTACCAAATGAAGTAATCAGAAGCAAGTAGCAAACAGAACACAGTAACAACGTGATAACAAATTAAGTAATCACTACCAAATTCAAAACAAACAGAAGGAAATGAGCCAGGCAGCGTGGTGAGGTGGCTGTGGGATGTTATAGCATCCATAGTGTCTTTCCTATGGCAAAAGCCTACATGGGTGCCATCAACTATAAATGCTTGGAACAGAAATGCATGAGATTTCTTATCTCTAGTTTAGGAATTCCCTAAGCTGCAAATCTTTGGAGATAGGATGGCATCCTGAAGAAATATCCCTATACATACATACATACATACATTCCTCCACAGAGCCATGCAATCATTTAGGTTGGAAAAGACCTGTAATGAGCACTCAACAGGGAGCCAAGGGCACGAGCAGGGGTGGGGGCAGCAGTACCCTGCACTTGGGGAAACTGCAGAGTGCAGGGCAAGAATCACAAACTCCCTGTGTGACCAAGGCTTCTCCCTTGAGGGGCACTCAAGACTCACACAGTGGCTCCAGGGCTTTATGCTTGGCACGTTAGAGGGGAAAATGGAGAGGATGGGCCTTCAGTAACAGCCATCCTGGGTCACAAAAAGTACAGTGAGCACCAGACCTTGTGTGCTTTGGAGTGCAGGAACAAGGGGTGAGGGAACAGGCAGATGACTGGATGGCAAGTTATTTTCTATGTTTAGAGCTGCAGCCAGTTACCTTTTAAACTCATCATGGTAAAATTCTGATTTGCACGTCACCATCTCGCTGGCTTGGCTGTCGTCACGACTCCTGACCCCACCAAATACATAAAGCTCAGAGGCAACTCCACAGGCCACTGCCCCAAATCTGAAAATCCAAATGAGGAAAAAATATTAATGCAATGTGTCAAAACCCTTTTGCACACTCTTCTGAACTTTCTTCATCTTTTACTCTTTTATTTATTTATACACACAGATGCCTTAAATATCCAACAAGATGAGTCATGGATATTAATTCTAAGCACCTAATTCAGATCATGAAAGGAAAAACCAGTAGAAATATTTCTCTCTAAAAATATTCTGAAGATCCAATTGAAGTATAATTTCTAGTTTTCATTTTGCATCAGGGAACTATTGTTTGTAACATCAGGGCTATGTTTCTACAAAATTTGTATTTATTGCTTGGACGCTTGTCTTTACTCAGACACACGTTAACTGCAGGCCACCATGACTCAGAAAAACCTGGTGAGATGCATAGACCATCTTCACAGATTCATCAGAAAAAGGACACTTTTCTCCCATCAGAGAGTTGGAAAAGCAATCTAGTTTCCGCATTCCACCTTCCCTCACCTCCTCTCTTTGAGAGGACAGATTGCTGTCCACTGCTGAGTCCTGGGGTCGTAACACTCCACAGATTCAAAGAGTTTTCCATAGGAGCCTCCACCCATTGCATAGATTTTCTTCTTCATAGCTGCATAGCAGCCAATCTTATGGAAAAAAGGAAAAAGATATTTAAAATGACACACAAATGCACAGTATTGAGAGCTCAAAGCTGTCTATACACACACACAGAGGTATTTAGGTTGCCTGCACCACATGTCACAACGCAAAGCATAAAAATGCTCAGCCAGTTTTGTTTTGGTGTACAAAGAGATAAGAAGCAGCTCACTCTCACTTCATTTTGAGATATTTGCTACAGCTTCTACTTGAAATAAAAGATTAAAATACATATATATATATATGCATACATATATCTGCATTGACAGTTTAAGAAGAAGCAACACAACATAGGATGCAGTTTTTACCTTTCTAACCATGGTCAAGTCTGGCTGCTTGGTCCAGGTCCGGCTATAAATATCATAGCTCTCCATAGAGATCAGCTCTCTTTCACCATCCTCACCTCCCAGAATATACAGAATCCCATCAATCTCTACCACACCAAAATTATGTCGTGCCTAAGGAACATCAATAAAGCCAACAATGAAAAACATAACTGCCATTGTGAAAAGATGAATACAATCTTATTTTTCAGAGTATCTGTCTTCAAAGTGCTATTGGTATTATGCCTGACTTTTGTTTTGTTTTGGGTTTTTTTTTTTAATGGTGAAGTCCTAAACACTAACATAAGATTATTAATTTAATTAAATAAACAAAACAAAGAGTATCAAAGGGAAAAAAAAGTAAAGGAAAAAAAAAAAAGCAGAGCAGCAGAAGCCAAAGAGACCACACAGAAATCTAAGAACAGAGTTGGCCATATTTCAGTTCCCATAGTGGTGGTCTCCACAATGAAACTGTTGCTTTCAGGTCTCTATAGCAGCAAAGCCTGGACCCATTCTCTGTGCAAAGGCAGCTCCTCTATTTTGCATGTATGAGCCCAGCTACCCCTCAGTCTCACAGCAAACATATCATAAGCAGGAAATTTAATGCATCATAACTAAAATTGTAGCAAAATCTACAAGCCTTTGTCAACCAGATTGCAAAGAGGAAAATCCTGTGGTAAACAACCTCTTAATAAACACCCTGTGCTGATGTACAAAGATAAAAACACAGGTGTATTAAGGATTTATGTATACAAATAACAAACTGTTACTTTTTGATGGAATGTAATTATGAAGAAGGAAGCATTAACTCAAACCAAACCTAAATATGTCTGTGCAAGCCAAGTTCTGTATGTTGGCCAGTCCTCTGTCCATCTTTTCTGCACAGTCCGATCCCTTTGTCCATCTCAGAGGTCTCTTGTTTTAGAAGGCCAGTACACGCAGAACATTAAGTATACTATAGGACTGATTCATTATGAAACTCCTGAAATTTTGTAGTTCATCTTACAGTTAGCTCTTCACCAATTGTTTAGTTTTTCCAGATCCAGCAGTCAGCATCAGACCACAAGAACAACAGGATATAAACAGAAGTCAGTCTGGAGCATGATTTTGAATGTGTAAGATGCAAGCGACTGGAGATTCAGAATAAAATTTTGCAGAAGAAAAGGAACATTTTGCCAAAGTAAAAACTTAAATCCCAACAGTTAGATAGAGATCTTGCCTCATGCATTGGTGGTAAGGAACTCCATGAATTGGTGTCTGGATCATATTTCTCTCCAGAGCTTAGCGTTCCCTTGTTTTCATCCTGACCACCAAGCACAAATAAAAATCCTTCTGTAAAACAAAATGTAACATAATCTTAAGAACAGGACTCTCAAAAGAGGACTCACACCTGCACACTGAACAAAACATGACTGGTGAGCTGTATTCTGGAGTTCACCAAGAGATCCAGACCAGTGACAGGTCAGACTCCAGACTGGAGAAGGTAAAGCACACAATTACATCTGACTCAAGTCTACCCCTGCAGATACTTTTCAACATATTCAGTGATGCAGCAACTAGAATTTACTTCAAACATGAAATACTCCTGGAGAGACAGATGTAGCAGATTCCCACAAAATGTTGCAGGAATAGTGATTTTTAGACACTCAGATGACAGGGATTTTCACAGAATTAAGTACAGTTTTGGGCAAAGGGGAAGCATGAAATAACCCCAGTGCAGTCAGTATTGAAGAAAATGTATTATTATAAGCTGTATCTCAGATTTTGAGGCACTGGTAAGTTTTCATAACATTGACTTTTACAAAGACAAAGTTCCCCTTTACCTGCTGACAATACTCCATGATTGATCCTTGGAATACTCATAGGAGCAAGTTCAATCCAGAGCTGTCTATTGGGATCATAAAGAGGACACATACACCGCATCACTGAGGTTGGTTTCCGTGATCTGAACACAGGGTGGGGAGGGAACAAACAGAAACAGAAAGACAAAGACAGAGTTTTACGAGTTCACTGGTAACACCTCGTGTCCAAAGCTTGCTTGTTCTTGTTTTCCTGTATATTCATCACGTGGCATTTCCCTGGTAAGGAGAAGACCCCCAAATCAAACATGTAAATTGAGTTTGTACAGACTTGGAGACATAAAAAGCTGATTCACTTCGTTCCTACTGTATCTGCCTGTAACCTCTTTCATGAACTTTGAACGAGTTAAGAAGAACTGATAGAGAGTATTAGTAATGTCTGTGTAAAGTGATTCACAAACTGATATGCAAAATGTTATCTGAGTGGTTTACTATGCTTCTATAAAGAGCTAAATGTATTTAAACAGGACAGAACCCTCCCTTCTGCTGCAGGAGGTACTGAAGAAGAGAAACGGATTATTGTGCAGAACAGGAATTTTCACCTTATCTCAGATGCACCAACAATGACTTTTTTTTTTGGAACCACACATATTATAAACAAAACAGTTTAAAGCATATGTTCATTACTTCTAAGTTTTGTTATAGATGCTTTTCAGATAATCAGAAATGATTCTATGTTTAAGTCTATTCAGTTTAAAAAATAACAGCAAACACTTACTGAGCAAACAACCCTACTCTAAGTTTACTACATGTTGAATGTCAGAAACAAAATAACTATTTATTGCTGAATCATCCCCACAGGTATTTTAGGTGTGTCTGACCAACCTAAAACAAACTGAAATGATAGAGTAATAAGCAATAGGTGCACATGTGCTGTGCACTCTGTGTTTTCAGAGTGCTGTGAGTGCTGGCAGTGGGACCAGCTGCGCTGCCACTGCACACTTACACTCTCTCCTCCCCCCCAACAGTCACGATGCACTCGGAGTAGCCCCGGGGCTTGAAGGAGGCCAGCATGGCCTCTCCCTGCTGCGGGGGTGTCAGGGGGATGTTGTTGCACTCCTTGACGATCTCGCGGACCAGCGGCTCGCTCATCATCTGCTCGCGCAGGTAGGCTGCGTCCAGACCCGACACCCACACTGCTGACATGACATCCTTCATGTGGACCTGGGGAGGCAGCAGGGACACAGAATCACCCCCTGCACAGAGGCACCTGGACATGCAAAGGCTTCCGTGTTTAGCAAATACTTAAAAGTCTGTGATACTGGCAGGTAATAAACTGTCCAACACGGTGTTAGTAAGAAAATGCATCAGGTCCTCAAAGTTTCTCTGTAAACATGCTACTTGCTTTCTCACCATGTAAACAAGATTATATCAGCAAATGTCAAAATAGTGCTTTTTATCTTAATGCCTATTAAATAATAAAGGTAGCAGTTGATATATCATCAGCACAGTTTTTACCCTTTTACTGCAATGCCATGGTCTTCATTTCAGGCAAAATTCAATAAATTCTCTAAGATTAGTCCTGAAAGAAACAGATCTATTCCAAGTTCCCACTGATTAGAATGAACACTCCGATTTGCCCCATGTTCAAAATACAAACATTTGGATGTCCTGACCTTTCTGGATTCTGAATCATGAGAAATCCACCTAATCACGGCTTCAAAGACGTATCTTTCGTTTCCAACATTGAGTTTTTCCATCGACAGCACTTCTTTCAGTTTTTGAGGAGTCAGTTCCAAGAATTCCTCTGTGCTGCTGACATCTCGAAAGTGAGTTTCCAGATACTCTGAGGCAAGGTAGTGAACATGATGCAAACAATAGTGCAGTGCAAAGTCCCGAATACCAATACAGTTCTCAGCAGCTATGCAACCTTCTAAAAACTCACAGCAGAGAGTTTTTAAGTCTGTAAGCAGCAGGAGATCAGCTGCCTGTACCACATCTTGGATAGTTTCTTCATTTAGCCTGATCTGCAAGAATTAATTTAGAAGTTATAGCTACTATCACTCATTTGTTCCACGACATGCCCACATTCATTACACTCATTCTCAGGGGCTGAAAAATGGAGTATTAATGCCAGTTTTTAAAAATCAGGAGAAACTGATATGCTAACCATTTATTAATTAACACAGGGCTGGAAAGGCATTTGCTTGACAGAAGGTGTGGAGCAGAAATTTTGATAAGTTCCTGAAGTAACCAACCATAAAATTGCTCATCTCATCTGGGAACCTAGAATGAGTTTTGCTGTAATAAATAAATAATTTTTTTAAACACACATGCAGGAATGAATTTCAAGCTAAATCTGCCTTTTCTTTTTCTGCTGAAAGCTAAATTTGTTCAGCAATCTCAGTCTGGTTCCAAATAAACTGGACACAGCAACTTTAATTCCTGCTAAGGATCCTGGCAGGCAGATCTGACAAGAGGCCAGAGAGGTGGGCACGAGGGGCAGCGAGGGAGGGTGCCTGGTGTACTGTAATGCTCAGTGATGGGGTCTCCATCTCTGTGGCTACCAAAGCAGTCCTCTGTCACAGGTGACAAACACTGCCTGTTTTAAAGCAGGTTACTGAAGGTAGCCACCAATTTTAATACAAGCATTTGACATTTACTCTAAATTTTGAAGTCTTTCTCTGCCGCATAAGAAGAGCAGAGACAACTCCTGCAGAGCCTACTGCCTCTACTTCATATGCACAGTCCCACTCTGCAGAAGTTTTATCACAAAGCTGTAAACATCTTTCAGGATAGCAGGGTTAAAGTTATTTTGCCAAATAGTCCAAGTGAAGTTTAGGGGTTTTTTAATACCATACCTGCCCACTGAAGATGTAGTCTAGTATCTCTTTCATGATATCAACAGATATCCCTTCAAGTTCAATCTTATACGTTGAGCCATCATCCTTTGGAGGATTGTAATTCAATTTTGTTCTAAGAGAAGAGAAAAGAAAAAGAGGAGAGTTCAAAGACTGGGCATTGCTGGCTCTCAGTTTCTGAAGAATCTGAGATCTCAGTACGTGGAGCTCTTGAGCCACAGCAGAGATGTTAAAACTTTCAGTGTGATGAAAAGACTGTCCCTTGAATTAGCACGTAGGTATGGCCTCTGATACTGCTTATCACATTTCCAATCTGAACAAATCTGTCAGCCTTGCAAACTACCCAGGCCATCAAAGAGCCAAAGTATTTTTTATCCCAGCTCATTCATTACAAGCATTCAAAAACTTCACTCAGACCTTCCAACAGAACAGCAGCTCTGCTGACAGATGAAACACAAGAATTTGCTTTGATAAAGGTGGAAAAAAACCCAAAGCAAAACAAAACCAAAACTCTTTTTACTAAGGAAGAAATAATTAGAGTTAGCAGATGTGATCAGAATATTTACTGGCAGCACAAACATTTGGATTGCATTACCATTTTGTGTAGTTTATGATGTTATCAGCCTAATGCTGTGCCTGGCTGTAACCAAGCCATGCACTCACAGTTGCAGGGAACAGCCCATGTGCTGCTCAGCAGAGCTTTAAATATTCATTTACATCAGTGGACACTTCACTTACAAGCCATTTCTTTAAACATACCAGGAGCACTGTGATGTGCCTGTGAATAGAATGGTGGGGGCTAGGGGAAAAGGTGAGGAAGTAATAATAGCACAGCAGACACTCTGCTTTCCACCAGCTGTCAGAGCAAACACTTCTTCCAGGAGAGACAACTTTAAGTGCTCAAAAGGGAGCAGCATCAACCAGTCTGGTGCAAACAGCCACAAGAGCTAATAAAAGATAATTTTAAACTTATTTTTCCACATTTTGGTCAATGAAGAATACATTATATAAAGACAAGAAAGTTTGTTTCACTACCTCTGTGTATAAATAGTGACCTACATCTATACCACAGCACACTAAAATAAAAGCTTTTAAAACTTTTTAACATTCATTTGAATATATCCTTAGATAGAATCAGTTTCTTAATGTGAATAGCTGTGGCTTTGCTAAGCTGGAAGTGTCCAGCCTCCTGCTATTCATACTCATGCTAAGCAAATACATAAATAGGTCTTAGCTAAGGGCAGATTCTGCCTCACTTACTCATATCAGAATAAATTAAGTTTCTCACAAAATAACTTGTAACTCACACCAAATAAAACCTTTGCGTGTAAGGAGCTATTTTTAAGTGTGAATAAGGGCAGTAATTTTAGCCCTTTAGTTCATCATACTTGTGGTCCTGTCTTCACATCCCTTTCCTCCTGTGCAGAGCACCCAGAGACAGAGATGCTCAGGTGCCCATGTACCACTGCACCAGGGCTGCAGCTGCTTCACCCTGTCTGCACAGCACCTGGCACAAGTTACAACACAAACAACAACAACAATAGCATGGTGTGGGTTAGGAAATTGTTTATTTCCTAACACTTGGAAGGAGATTAGGAAAACTATGTGACTCCCATTAAAGCGCATGCTGCAATAGCAGGCACTGATTTACAGCTTGTCAGCTGAAAACTCCTGTCCCAAATGTACATTTCCAGCAGAACATACAACATGTACCTCAACCTGAGCCATCCTTGCCCATGTGCAGTGTGCACCTTCCATGTCTACAAGCTCCAAACGAGCCACAGAGCACATACACACAGGGCAAGGTCCTTTCTCACCTCTAACAGAGCAAAGGCTCCTTTACACACATTTTCAAATCTATCCAAACTACCTCCATTCACACTTGAGTTCTGGGATTCTTGGTTTGTAACAAAAGGCACTCCTTGATTCCTAGGATGAAACTGTGTTTCTTTTAATTTAACATAAAATTAAGCCACAGTGTCTGGCTTCCTTCAACAGAAAGGACAGTCAGGTGGGTGATCCCTGGATCTCACCTGAGTCAGGTACCTGTGAGCAGCTGTTCTGATCAAATACACAGCAGTATCTACACAGAACCTGGGATGTCCAACACATTGTGGGGCTTAAAACAGGTCCAAGGCATATAATAAGAATGTTTATGCCAGCATTAATGGGGAGATTAGGGAAAGGACTCATGGAATTTATCACTAACTTTCATCTTAGCATCAACTGCACACACCCAAGCTAAATCACCTTACTGCATGGACTTTACTCTGACGCCTCCTGGTAACAAGAAGGTGTTGTTCAGAGTTTTTGGGTCTTATCAGGGTAGATGTTCTAATTACTGTGTACTTTTTCAGGCATCAACAGCTTGTAAGCTGAAAAGAAATGACCTAGGCCCTAATGCAAGGCCAAAACATGAAGCCAAAGCAGAAAAATAACCTTGAGAACAAATCAAATTACTTCAAAATTACAGACACTCATATCTAGGCAAACATTCACCTTATGCAAATGCTTCCCAGTTCAGATTAAGTTTTGCTCCTATCATCTGTCACAGGCAGCAATAGTGATCCATCTGCCACATGATTTTAATTTGTTGGTTAATAAAATACAAGGTTATTTATTTCAGTACAAGTACTTCTGAGCTATGCCAAGAGAGCCATTCCCAAAGGCAGCTGGAGGTACTCCTTGTCACTCACATCAAAACTGCAGGACAGCTACTGGCTGATGGGAAGAGAAGAGCAAAAATATGATGCAAGGACTTATTATAACCAGGTTTGGGGCTGGAAAAGTTTAAGAAAAAAAAAAAAAATCATGAGTCCAAATGGAAAGAAAGCTGAAGGAGGAGAAAAAAAGTAGGATTTGTGCAAGCAGAGCCACATCTCCTCTTGCATCACCCAGCACCAGCTGTGACCTGCACCCAAACTGAGGTCTGGGCATCCCTGTCATAACACACAGAGACAGAATGAGAAAGTTCCCAAACATGTTTGTTCCCAGTTCAGAAAGACAATGGGCAGCACATGGAGAAATACTTAACCCTTGCCCTCTATCAAACTTCACTTTAGAAAATAAGTTACCAGCTATGCTCAAGCAGAGGCTTTCCAATCTGTCAGCATCCCAGAAGGAGCATGCCTTCCTTCTGCCATGCTCCTCCTCAGGGTGATTTATTCAGCCTCTGATTTGTGTGGCTGAGAGCTGGAAGTGGCAACCAGCAACCAAAGGTGCAGAGATGTGCCAGCTGCAGCACAGCTGCTTCTAACACAGGCATGTGACAGCTTCCTACTGAGGACAGCATTTTAATTACTTTAAAAGCACTCCAAGCTGTCAAACCACAGCAGAAAAGGCTACCTCAGTCTTCCTCAATTCAGATGGAAGACCAGAACATCAAGATCTAGAAGGAAATAACCCTCCCAGCCAACCAAAACCCCCATGAGTTGGGAACAGAGCACAGACAAGACAGAGGTGGAGGAAATGAAACAAGGCAACTTCTTCCTCCTGTTTTCTCAAGTACAGTAGTTTCACGAATACAAGCCGCACGGATTATAAGCCGCACCCCCGGTGCCTCGACAATGTTGCTGTCTTTGTCAATAGATAAGCCGCACCCCGAATATTAGCCGCACTTTCGTTCATCGCGAGAATCCGTGCGCAGCTTTCACAAATTGGCCAATTAGTAACAGGATCGCGGCATAGCGGGCTTTACTGGCTCGGGGCGGGGCCAGGCAGGCTCGGCCCGCTCATGGTTGCCGACGGGGCCGGGTGGCCCAGCTCAGCGCCACGGCTCGGCGGGGCTGGCCGGGTGGTGCTGCCGCCGCCGCCGGGCTCGCTGGCCCCCCTCTCCCGTCAGCACCGCCCCGCTGCCGCGTTCGCTCGCCCGGCTGGCAGGGCTGCCGCCGCCGGGCTCGCCGCCCGCCCCGCTGCCGCTTTCGCTCGCCCCGCGCCGCGCCTCGCGAGCGCCGCGCCCGCCCCGCGCCGCGCCCGACCCGCGGCGCTTTCGCGGCTCGCGGTTCGCGGCTCGCGGTTCGCGGCTCGCGGTTCGCGGCTCGCGGTTCGCGGCTCGCGGTTCGCGGCTCGCGGTTCGCGGCTCGCGGCTCGCGGCTCGCGGCTCGCGGCTCGCGGCTCGCGGCTCGCGGCTCGCGGCTCGCGGCTCGCGGCTCGCGGCTCGCGGCTCGCGGCTCGCGGCTCGCGGTTCGCGGCTCGCGGCTCGCGGTTCGCGGCTCGCGGTTCGCGGCTCGCGGCTCGCGGCTCGCGGTTCGCGGCTGGCGGCGGCGCTTTCGCGGCTCGCGGTTCGCGGCTCGCGGTTCGCGGCTCGCGGTTCGCGGCTCGCGGTTCGCGGCTCGCGGTTCGCGGCTCGCGGTTCGCGGCTCGCGGCTCGCGGTTCGCGGCTCGCGGCTCGCGGCTCGCGGCTCGCGGCTCGCGGCTCGCGGTTCGCGGCTCGCGGCTCGCGGTTCGCGGTTCGCGGTTCGCGGCTCGCGGCTCGCGGCTCGCGGCTCGCGGCTCGCGGTTCGCGGCTCGCGGCTCGCGGTTCGCGGCTCGCGGCGGCGCTTTCGCGGCTCGCGGTTCGCGGCTCGCGGCGGCGCTTTCGCGAGCGGCGCTTTCGCTCGCCCCGCCGGCAGGGCTGCCGCCGCCGCCACCACGCTCGCCGGCCGCCCCCTCCCGTCTGCACCGCCGCCGCGTTTCCTCGCCCTGGCCGGCACTGCAGGCCCCCGCACCGCCGGGCTCCCCCACGCTGCTGGCCCCGATTCTGCTGGGCTTCCCCCGCTGCCAGGCAGCCCCACCCGCCGGCCTTCCTGCTTCTGCCATGCTCCCCTGCACTGCTAGCCCCAGTTCTCCCGGGCTCCTCCGCCATGCTGGCTCAGGCTCTGCCGCCCTCCCTGCCCCGCCCTGCTGGCTCAGGCTCTGCCGCCCGCCCCCGACACTGCTGGCCCCGCCTCTGCCAGGCTTTCCCACCTCTGCCGGGGCCGGCCGGGCTCCAGCTTGGCTTGGGGCTGCCGCGGGCTCTCACTTCCGTGTTGGCAGCTTTTAGAATTTTGTTAATAGATTAGCCGCCCCGGAATATTAGCCGCACTTCCGGGTTTCCACCAAAATTTTGGTCAAATTGGTGCGGCTTGTATTCGTGAAATTACTGTAATTTAATTTTGAGCAACTTGACTCCATACATGTTTTAAAACAGTAATTTCCATTTTTAATTAAGATCATGATTGTAAGTTGAAATTGCTTCCAGTAAGAGAAAACTGTTCTATAAATGCTCAACATCCACCCCAACATCTTGTGCCTCGTCAGGAAAACTGCTGGCACACACAACACCTTGAGCCAGTGGTATAAGAACAAATGGGTTGATGTTGTGTTTTGATGTTGTCTGTGTGACAAATTTAGAATCTGCTGTTCCACACCACTTAAGGAATACAATCCTAATGAGTCATCTGAAATGCCCTACATGAGGCAGAATGAGGATAAAAATTCCAGTACCTCTTCTCTATATGTAAGCAATATAAGCAAGGTGAATCCTCAAAATGAAAAGATGGGTTCAAGAACTGATGTTGATATTGCTAAGAACAATTTACATCTAATAACATAAAATACATTCAAATAATAAAAAAACCCAGAAAAACCCACAAGCAAAAAGCAAACCAATAGGCAAATTAAGACTGCCCACAGCTCTTGTTAGAATTAAGATGGAACTTCCAACTTACTGTTTTTTTAAAAGGGCAAAACAAATTAAAACACAACCTATACTTCTGACCTTACAGTCAATCCCTGTGAAAGCACTGCTGTGGGACAGTTAAGATTGACAAGAAGCAGCTTGAAAAAAAAAATCCATGTGTCTGAAAACTTGGTTTTCTTACATTTTACAGTTTAAAGTTTACAGGAGGGGAATAATCACTTTAAAAAACTCAACTAGACAAAACAACAAACAAAATGAAAATTCAAATTAAGAACTTGGCCACCAACACCACCACTTGCTTTTACTGAGTCAGACATAATTTTGTGGGAATATTTTCACCTTTGAAATCTCTGCCTTATCTATAAACTATTAAGAAAAGACAAGTGATGTGATTTTACAATGGTCACACAATGGAAAGCTTTCATCCTTAGAGTGCTGGTATATTGGGACTTAAACAAGTAAAGAAAACACCTGTCTGCACAGACTGTGCCTATGAGAATGCTCCAGACCACAATCACCACAAGCAGGTTGTTGATATTTACAGTGAACAGCCATCAAAAAATCTGGGGAACTAGAGACAGATGCTTTGGGTTTGACGCTCTGCAACACAAAACTTTTACCTGCTCTCACGTCACCACGGTGCAAACGCAGCTCTCTGACCTACTTACACTGCAGGGTGTCAGGAACCAGACTGCAGGAGACACCAGGGAGACACTTCTCTTTTGGAAAGGAGCTGTCTTCCCAAATTAATGATTTTGCTCCAGATTAGCCATTAAGGGCTGGTCTACACATGCTTTGCCAGTATTGCCACACTAGCAAACTTTAATACTCAAGTAGCAAAGCTGTCCTTCGAAACCAAAGGGCAATAAAATTGGGGTTTGATGATTTATCCTTTACCTGCTTCACTGTTTTGGCCTTTTCCAGTGAACATCAGCATTTTAAAATGAAGTTGGACCTCCAACAAACGGTTCCAGCAAAGACATGCAGCAAACCTACAACATGCTCACAAGGATGACTCAGTCCCAAAAATGACAAGTGAGTACTTGGAGACTTTGCATCACCAAGGAGAAAACAAAAAATCTGCTTCTGATGCAAACATAAGGTCAATTTAGTCTCCTGGTCTGGGCTTCCTTATGTAGGTTTGAGTTGTTCAAGTAAAAGCCTTCCATGGTAAATCCAATTAAGTCCTACTTAGAACTGACCATTTTAATGGTGAAGATTTTCATTTGTCTGCCTTTATCCCTGCAACATTTTCTCCCATAAAGGCTGGTCCTTCTACGTGCAAAAAAACCCCTTAATAATCACATTATTAAACAGGTCAGACATAAAAACATGATGCAGCAGTTCACTCCACCCACTGCCATCCTCCAAAAAGATATTTTACAACCAAATCAGAAGGTTTCCTTTGAGGTCGCACCCTGGCCTTTAGCAGCACACATAAAAGCCTGTCTTCACCACACCCTGCAAAGGGTGCCAGCTCTCAGAGGATTTTGGCTATGCCTCTCCTATGTCTCTCTCCTTAAGATTAACTCCAACTTCAGATCTCAAGGTAAAGGAGTCCATTTAACAGCTCAGCACAAAATCTTGCAGAAGTTGCTTTGTTACTTTGATATAAACTACATAACTTAATTTTTTTTCAACTATTGAAAACTTTAAATCAGGCAAAAATGTGGCTTCCCCTCTTTCCATCAGAAAGGGAACAAGACAATTCCTTCAACAGCAGCACAGGGGACATGTACAGAGCTCATGGACTTTCCTCAATGAAGAGCTTGTTTACCATGAAAATCTGAAATTACCCTGATTACACTGAGCTCATCCCGAGCTAGATTGTAATCTAAATTGGAAATCTACCCTCAACCAGAGTGTCTTGCCTAAACATGTGAGTTAGCCCTAAGCAGACAGAACACACACTCAAAAAACTGTGCCCAAGCATGGACCCTGGGAGTTCTCAGCAGCACCAAGGACCTGATGTTTCATTTCACTTTGGGTTTCTTTAGCCAGCCAAAACAACCAAGCAGCTGCAGCAGCTGAGCTTGCAAACAGGTCAAACACAAGCAATGCAGACGAGCTGCTGGGCACCTGTGGTTTGTGCACCCTGTCCATGGCACAAAGCACAGCTCAGGCTCATCTGTGATGTGGAACAGACCTGGTTCAGCAGTCACTGCTCATCTGTGATGGACTTTCCTGGGATAGAAACACCTGCCACTGGGTTTAGAAAGGTGGTTTGGGTTTGGTTTTTTTCTGCTCCACTTGACACTCCAGTCCACTCACTGAACTGACGATGCCCAGCAGTGTCACACTTTTTAGGTAGCAGTTTGGAACCAGGACTTCCTCAGAAAAACAAGGGAAGATATTTTTAAAATAGAGTCTTGAGCCAAAAAATGAAGAGTGTCTTACTTGAAATGTGATTTCTTTCAAGTTAACTCTACTTTTAAACTTGTTAAAAACGCTTTTTTAGAAGAAACAAGTACAGTGCCATACCCATGCTGATAAATTTGCTACTATATATATTTAAGAAATGCAATGCTGTGTAGCATGTGTCTAATAACTCAAATATTCCTGTAACTTACTAATATTATTATTTAACAAACACCAATAGATCTGCTAGGAAAGCTTGGATTAACCAGGTTTTTATACCTCACTTATCCTTACGCCACATGGGAGGAATAAGCAAGAGAGTCAGAGAAAGATTTTCATAATTGATGATAAGTATGAAGTCAAATGTTCAAAATTTTAACTGCATGAGTAGTGTTGAGGAACAGCTGGAAGATGTTTGGAATCCAACTGAGGGAAGCACTGGAATTCTGGATATGCCAGAGCTGGAAAACAGGACTTTCACAGAAAGCAATCCCACAGCCAAGAGGAAAAAGGAACCAGGAACATGGATTTCATCAGCACAGGAGTCTCCAATGCAGAGCACTCTTCATGGCCATAAACAAGAGCTGCACCAGGCAGCTCACACCATCCAGGGGATGTAAACCAACATGCCTGAGGACATAAACCAGCCACTGACCACATGGTATTAAGGAAATACTTCCTTGATAGGAACAAGGACTTTCAGAGCTGTGTATAAGCAGTGATTTATTGTGATTTTTTGGACATATTAAGCCATGGCAAAGATAATATATGAGAGGCAAAGACAGAAGTGGAGACTCCCTTGTGCATGGGTAGCAATACACTGGTACTCAGTACCAGCACAGACAGAATTTTTTTGTACAATATTCAGAATAAGAGTCTGAACAGAGTGAGGAAACAAATCCTTTCAAACCATTCATTACCACTCATGTTTGTCAGTCCACACCAGGAAAAAGTTCCTAGGAACTGCAGCCGAGACCAACACAAACAAAACAGGTTCAAAGAATTAAAAAAAAACCACCACCAAAAAACCCAAAACACAAGTCAAGCATTTTAAACTCATCAGCTCCAGACACATCAGCAACTTCAGAGCAGCCCTGTTCCAGCCATAAAATACACTCTAAATCAAAAAGAAAAAAAGAAAAAACAAAAAGAATAAAAAAAGGTTCTTTTTATAATAAGGGTTTTGCCAAACAAGGCAATTAACACAAGTGTAAAGGCAACCTACAGAGTATAAATTACCCAGACATCCCAAGCAGCCCCATCCTGCCACACCTTCCATCCCAGCTCACCTCTTACGTCAGGCACGCCAAGGAGCTGCGCGTCCCCAGATACAAAGAAAGGACAAGAAATTTCATCTTTAGTTCTCCTGGGTAAACAAGATGCTCTGATTCCCAGTTCTCCCTTTGCCTGGCATGCAGCAGCAGCCCAACTGTATTTTTTTACTATTTTGGGCTGGGTAAGAGCCTTATGGCTTCTTCCCTTCAGGCAATCTCTAGGGGCTTGTTGGAGCAGGAATATAATTAACAACTCCCCATTCAAGCCTGGTATAGTGACTTCTAAATCCCTTTTCAAACCATAAACTTTTAACATACCTTTATCATTGTTGCCCCTCAACTACTTATCCAAACATAACATGCATGCAGGCACTTCTGAGTTGTGCCAGGCACAGAGTTTCTGGCCAAGGCAACTATTTTGATTTACTGCCTCTCAAAGTCACAGAGACTTTACAACTCAGCTACCACTAAAACATAATAGGCAGCATTTCAATTATTATTATTTTTTTTAATCAAAACCAAAACAAAACTATGCCCAATTTAAAAAACAAAGTCTGGAAACAAATTCTGGCCAGATCTGTTCCTGACTTCCTACTGCCAGGGCAACCTCCAAAGCTCCCAGGAGACTGCCAGAAACAAACTTCTCAAGAGAAATCTTGAAGACAACAATGGCTTTAGAGCTCTCCTTGACAGTTACCACAACACTGCCTTGCACACCCAGTGAAGAGGGAACAACTCCTGGCACAAGTACAGCATGATTTGGCTAAAGCAGAACCTGGGAGAACAAGGTCCTGACAACCAAACAGCTCCCAGCTCCAGCTGCCATTTGTGTCCCTGACTTCAATATTCATCCCAAATTGAAGTTTTAAAACACAATAAAAGATCTCTAAATGTCAGTAAAAACCAAACAGGTACCAGGAAATAAGCAGCAGAAGCTCCTGGCATATGTTGGCTCCTAGTTGACCTTGCTCTACAATATTGTTTGTCCAACAGGTGTAACAAGAAGTGCCCAGTGGAACCCCCAGGGTGCAGAGGGACATCCCATCCCACCTCCCACACCAGCACTCACAGATGCTCCCAGGCACACTCACACAGGGATGGAGTCTCAGCAGGCTCCCCTGTGACAACTGCAAATGCTCCAAGTGCCAGCACACAGAGGAAAGGGCAGGAGGTCAGTGATGGGGACATGACCCCCACATCTCCATGGAAATCTATTTCAGCATTGGTTGTGGCTGTGCAGGGCCTTACAAGGATGTCAGAAGGTTGAACAGGACAAGTGAGAAGATGCAAATGCTGTCAGGTTATTTCTCACCAAAACCCATTTACAATCAGTACAGCTATTTATAAGTACATAAAAATAATGTGAACTTAACCTTACATTTACATTCTTGTTTAGTTATATTATGCTCATCTGAAAAAAGACTTAAATATGATTACTGGTCCATTACTGAGTTTGAAAAGCCTTGGGGAACAGTATAGAACACATAGAGCCATCTGCAATCTGCTCACGCAGATGCGTGAAAATCAAAGACAAAACTTGCTGAGGTAACAAAAATGTCTTAATTCAATTTGTAATGCAGCAGCACAGTCCCTGCGCAACAACATTACATTTGTCTGAGAATATGAGCTTAAATATCCTCTTTGTTCAGGTAGTTCCCACATGCTCCCTGTGATCCAGGCAAGCAGACAGTAAGTGAGCAAAATATAAAGAGTTGCAAGTTTGAGCTGGCCAGGAACGACTCATGCCAGACAGTGACAGATCTGTTCAGATGGGAACATCTGCTGCTACTGCTGAGGATACCAGGAATGCTTGGACCAGATCTATCCTATAAAAGGTTGGTGGATCTATGCCACAACTCAGGCCAAACTTACCAGTATAAGCATGGTTTGTTCGGGGAAAAGCCCTCTTACACCATCCTAATTTACACCAGGCTCTCAAACTAAATAAAATAAACCAGGGCAATGGATCTACTTTAAGGCAATTGCCAGGACAAAGAGTGCTACCAAAAGAAGTGCAGGTTTCTGGCTGAGTTGTTACAGAAGAGAAAACCAAGAGCTAACCTGGCTCGGGTATAGCTGCTCTGGGATGCACAGCAACATCACCTTGAGCCAAACCACTCTTTGTCCTGTGGCGGTTTCTTCCTGAGGAACCCTCCTGTTCTCAGGCTCAGGAACATACCACAAGATGTTAGAGATATGCAGGGAGACTTCTGTGCTTTGTAAATGGCAGGATTTGCTCCAGGGGCACACAGAGGGGATTAGATAAACATTTAAGGGAATTCTGCAGGAATTCACACAACCACCCCAGACCTCACTGCCCTGAGAGAGCTGCAAACCTCTCGGCATTAAGAAGCTGAGGCAAGACCTCAAGAGTCAAACTATCACAAAAAATAAAATTTTTACTGGTCCCACAGACTGATAATTTGAAAATTAAATAGGCCTTTTTTATTTTTCTGTACTTGCAGAAGCTACCTTATGGATCAGACAGGCAGGTGATACCAATAACACTTCCCAAGTGTTTCTGTGCCCCTTCACGCTTTTTTTTCTCTCCCCACTGAAGCTGCTATCTTTGAGCTGCATGGATAATCCAGTTGCCAAATAACTAGTGGGAAAACACATCACTATAATTTACAAGTGTCCTACTCATAACCAGTCAGCCAAACAGCTTCCATGCAAAACTAAAAAACAAGTAACGCTCCTCTCTCTGTGGCTGCACAAATCCTTCAGCACGCACACTCTGCTCACACCCAACCACCCCCTCACAAAGTTCATGCCTACTTATTTTCCTACTCACACCCTAAACTAGGCATTCATGCAAACCCTACAGCTTCTGAACTCGCCCACCAACTTGCCCACAGCCACAGCACATAATGACACAGCCAGACACTGAAAACACATCAACTCATCCTTCCACTGTTTCACTTCAAAGTTTCATGTAAACGCTTATTTTTATTCCAAGTTTTACCTCTGAAATTACTTAATGGATTTTTCTGAGCTTTATGTTGGAGTTTTTCAAATGAGAGCAATCTGAATCAATTGGCATTTGGAGACTAACAGCCTGTGGTACCAGAGCTTTGGAATCAGCTACCCTTAAAATCCGGGGGAGGAAATCCTTGTGTCTCCTGCAATAACTGTTTATACAGAGGCCTAAACTGATTTTCTTTGAAAAACCAACGCTCAAAATACACGAGACTTGCACAGACTAGATACAAGGTGGAGATCAACTTCATCTCCAAAAAGAGCCACTGAAACATTACCCTTGGCTGGAAACACAGTGCTCCAACACTGGCAACCTACCTGACCAATTCTATCCAATATGAAGACCTGCTGGACTAAGAGAGATCTGGAGTGATAAAAAGAAGAGAGACAGGCAGCAAGTGAAAATTAGGCACTGCAAAGATAGAAATGTGTTTCCAAATATGCTATACAAGAACTAGGTACACGTATTTTTGGTTCTTTACATCTTGAAAGCCTGAGGAGAAGACATGAGTAAGCTTAAAAAAAAAAACAACTACCCCATACTTAATAATATTTATATATTAATGCATGTAACCTACTTTCACACATAGTTAATGAGTTCCTTCATGAGATTTGAACCTGAACAATTCTGAGTTTAAAAAAACCACAACTCTAATGACTACAAGTTTTGTTCCTAATGTAGTTGTGTCTGGAGCTCTTATTCCTCACACACAATTAACCCATGTTCCCCCAGTACATTTTTCAGAGACTGACAAGATGCAGAACTTAAAGATGAAATTCTGTGAAAAGGCACTTCTCCATAGGATAATCTACAGTATCTTTTAGTTAAGGTTTTTCTTTTCACAGTAAAAAAAAAAGTCATTTTCTGTAAACTCATTCTGCTCTAACAGCAGAACAGTAGTTTTTCCAAGGACATGACCTCTTACCACCTAGAGCAACTCTTCTGAAACTTAACATCAGGCATATGGTCACCGAAAATATGATGGCCAATGACCTAAAAAGCATTCAGGCACTCTGATGAGTATGAATCAATGGCTCATTTCTATTTCACATCTTTGATTTCTTTCACCACAGTCTTCCAAACCTGCTTCTCAAGACAAGCAGTGACAGAAAGTTATTTGTAGTACATAAGCTCCACTATGTCCTTTTTGCAAATTCTTGATGATCTTCCTTCTTTGTGCATTTTATTTTATATCTCAGCTCTACTAGTTTAATCAGTGCAGAGAAGTCCTTACTTAAGTCTGTGCATGATCACTGCTATTCAAAAGTTATTCACCAACCTCATATTCTATTTATTTTTAGTTTATTTCTGTACTCAAGAACGTTGAGGATGTATTACAACGGTCACCCAAAATACCTAATTGCCTAAAAGCAGATGATATGACACTGCAGAAGGTTGCATTTTTTCGGACTGTAGCATAAAGAATCCCCACCCTCACCTAGCAAAAAAATGAAAATTTTATGACAAGTTCACAGGAAGCAGGAGCTGGAAGAAATATCCAAACAGTACAAAAAGCCTGCTACAGATTTATGATAATCCTGTGTTTAAATGCTATTGAAGGTCTGCTCCTACTTTACACATGAAGACAAAACAAATGCCTTTATTACCTGCAAATGAGCAGACTTAAAAACCCTTTGAAATTAACCACTTGTACATTTTGTTTATGTGCTCTGACATGCAGATATGTACCATACCATCTTGTGGAGGGTATGTCACTGGACTTGTCAGCACTGAAAGTGATGGGGTTCAAGCTGGTGTCAGCAGGACTTTCCATGACCTGAGTTTCCCTGCACACACAGCCCAGGAGCAGCTGTTTGCCAGCACCTTGGAAACCATGACTGTGCTAATGCAGCTCGTCCTCCCCAGCACTCGCTGTCAAGTGGCACAGTTCTGACTGCACATGCTGGTGACAGCCCTGCCAAGAGCTGCCAGCGCTCCTGGCACCGCCAGGCTTTGTCCCTCTGGCAATTTCTGAGTGATGTTCTTAGATGTGGAGCGATGGGGAGACAAACCTGTGTTTTTATTTTTTAATTTTGAAGCCGATGTACTTCAGAACCCATGACCACCAGCTGGAGCCCTGTCATTCTAAAAGACATTAAGGAGGAAAAAAATGATGCTGAAGTGCTGACTCGGTGCGGCCGAGGGACACACAGAGCCCAGAGCCTCACAGTGCCCCTGGGGTGCTGCCCCTCGGCCGGACACCTCCCTCACCATGCTCACAGCTCATCCTTTAGGGACGACTTGCTCACACCAGGCGCTTGGTAGCAATTGAGTTGTTGGGGGGTGGTGACACAGCCTCTCAGAGCTGGGAAAAGCAGCGGTGTGTGCAGAGAGCACGACAGCTCTGCGGAGGGGACCGGCCGAGGCAGGGAAGGAGGGAGGGAAGGAAGGAAAGAAGGAAGGAAGGAAAGGAAGGGAAGGAGGCGGCCCAGCAGCTGCTCCCACAGAATTGCTGGTGTTAGAAGGGTTCTCTGGACATCACCTAGTCCAGCTCCTCTGCCAAGGCAGGTGACACAGGACCGCGTCCAGCTGGGGTTTGAATGTCTCTGGAGAGGGAGACTCCACACCCTCCCTGAGCCAGCTCCGGGCCGAGGCGCACCCGGGGTCCGCAGACCCTCCCTGGCCTTCCCCGGCCGCTCCGTCCCCTCACGGATCCCGCTCCTTACATAACCCCGGCCCCGCTCCCGGAGCGCGGCCCCTCCGAGCGGCCACCCGGGGGCTGCGGGCCCGGCCGTACCTGATGTAGGGGCTGGCGGCCGCCAGGATGTTCTTCTGCACCGGGATCTCCTCGCCCTCCAGCACCAGGTGCGCGTCGCAGAACCGCGTCTCCTCCCGGAACGAGCTGAGCGCCCGCAGCAGCCGCGCCGGGTGCTGCGGGTCCGACACGGCGCTCGGGCCCGACATGGTGCTGCTGCCGCCGCCGAGCCGGGCCGGGCCGGGCCGGCTCAGTCCCTGCCCTCACACCATGGCTGAGCGCCCGCCTGCCGCTGACATCATCTCCCGGCATCATCTCCCCGCGCCGCCCCGCGGGGGCGGCCCTGCCCGGCCCGGCCCGGCCCGGCGGCCGCGGGCACCGCGAGCGGGGCGGGGCCGGCCCGCGGAAATCTCGGCTTTGTCTCCTCACGGCTTTGGAATGTCACTAGAGGGAAGGGAACGGGGCTGGGGAAGGGGCTGGAGCACCAGGAGGGAACTGGGGGGGGCTCAGCCTGGAGAAAAGGAGGCTCAGTCGCTTTCCGCAGCTCCTTGGCAGGAGGATGGAGCCGGCGGGGATCAGACTCTAGGGCAGGCAGCGATACAGGACAGGAGGAACTAGCCCTAAGCTGCGACAGGGGAGGTTTAGGTTTAGGTTTAGGTTTAGGTTTAGGTTTAGGTTTAGGTTTAGGTTTAGGTTTAGGTTTAGGTTTAGGTTTGACATTAGGAGAAATTTCTTCCCAAAAAGGGTGATCAAACATCGGAACGGGCTGCCCAGGGCGATGAAATCACCACCCGTGGAGATGTTTAAGGAAAAACCTGGAAATGGCACTCAGTGCCAAGGTCTGGGTGACACGCTGGGGTTAGGTCATAGGTTGGACTCGATGATCACAGAGGTCTTTTCCAATCAAATTGATTCTGTGATCCTATAAATTCATTCTAATTGATCCTCTTATTTTTCTATTCATTCCCTTGCATGAGCTGGGGGTCAATGTTACCGGTGTAGGCACAAGGAAAAGTAGGAGGATGAAAATTAAATACAGCGAGACTCATTGTGGCAGTGCCCCTTTCCACTGCTGCCCACTGGAAACGTGGCCTTTCCAGCAGAAAAGATCTTCTTTAGGACAGTTCATGTTGTAAATTTTAGTCCATTTATTATCGTGCTTAATTGCACATTAAGTGATTACTTGATTCCATCTGCTTTCTTAACAGCATCCAACATTAAAGCAGTGAGACTATTTGCACGGAGTGAAAGTGTTTCATAAACTGTGATGTGCTCTAAAACAGACACTGAGCTGGTGCTGCAGCTCACTGTGTTCCCTGTGCTCCCAGGCACAGCAGCACTGGGATCTCCCAGCCTCTGGGACACCCAAATGGATGTCATGCTGCCCATCCCTTCACTGGGAAAATAACATTTTCAGAGGGACTGATCTAGTAAAGCTGTGGTGGGTCACATGCTTTTCTTACTTTTATGACTTGCATTTCAGTGGAATGTGACAAAATTCTGTCATTCATTCAGTTTGATGGTGTCTCCAAATCATTTTACCATTCAGAAAATGAATTAGAATATCTGGAAGCGACCCTGTAGGAAAGAGAAATTAATGCCTTCACAAAGGCAGCCTTGTTCTTTCCAAGCTGGACACAATGCTGTTTTGTTCTGCAGATGGAGACTGCAGCTGGGACATCCTCACACATCACCCAGCAGTCCAAATTCTGCACCCAGGGTGTGCTCAGCCCTGGTGGAGCCAGGCTTTACAGCTGAACCTTTGCTGAAGTGCTCCCAGACTGGAGAGCTGTCACAGGGAGGAGCACCGTGCTGCAGGTTTGTTGTGCAGCTCTGAGCAGGAGTTTTAGAAGCAGGGGATGTAAGACAGAATGCCTAAACCCACAGCAATGTGCATGAAACACCAGTGGCTCTGCAACACTTGTTGTCATACATACCCATTTACAAATATTAGAAGGCCACTTTTTTCTTGCTTGGGTGTAATTATCCAGGATGTCAGGTGTAGCTTGAGGATCCAGAGGACACATTCTCAGCTCTCTTTGAGGGTAATGAAGCAGAGAGCAAACTGCTCCTTGGCTTCAGGGGAAAGAAGTATTTTGCTTGTCATTAACACCCAGGTAATTGCAGACCCAAGGGAGCAGTGGTTTAAATTATTGCAAAAGCTGTCATTGAGTGGCCTGGTTATTTGAAAAGAAAGACACCGTGTGTTTCCCTGCCACCTGCACGGATTGTTACAGAGGAAAACATTGCTGCATTTCTGGTTTTTAAGGCGTCCTTGTAAACACTGCTTCTGCTTCCTCCTGCTGCCCATGTGGGGCAATAGGACAAGGTGTAACAGATAATATCCAGTTCCAGAGAACAAATTCAATGTTATACCTTGTTATTTGTTCCATTTAATGAAAGTGTTAACAAAAAAACCCCAAAACCCCAAACCAAAACAACAAACCAAACCACTCTATCAAGGTCCATTTGTAGCATCTCTGAGGTAATTAATTATATGTATGCATACCCGTGGCCTGATTCTCTCACTCAACTATGTATTTTTTTTTAAATGGTGATACTTATCTTTACTATTTTTTATTTGCAGTCACTCCATCTAGATTTGTCTTAAGCCATTATTATAATAATGCCATGAATTTTGTTGTACTAATTTATGACTTAAGTTGGTGCAAAAGAAGAATCAAACCTTTCTAGCCCTTGAGATTTCCTTCACAGCAAAGGGTGTCTGAAGCAAACCAAATGACACTCATTATTACCACGTGCCATGTTACCACATCAAAAAAACCCTACAAGCCTTGCAGCCACTTGGCAAAGCATATCTGCATTTCCCCTTGCTTCTGTCAGCCTGGAAATGATAGTGTGTTACCATATTCAGGGTAAATGTTTCATCAGATTGGTATTGCAACCACTCAAAACATTCTTGAACAAATTTGTGATTAGCTGTATGGTTTTATTTCTATTGTCTCTGCTGCAGGAGGATATTTGGATTAGCAAATGCAGATTCACATCACTGTTTTTCTCCTCAGGTTAACTACAAACTTAATGCTAATCAAGTCCTGTGTGCTGACCAAGGGAATATGGCATATCTCATTTAAGAAATCATACCCAAGACAAGTTCTTATCACTTATTTCCTGCATTATTTCTATGTGAGTGTAAATAACATGTTTGCTTTCTTAGACTACAGGTTGTTTTTATGATGAATGTGTCCCCTATCCTGTCATCTCTACCAGTAAAAATTATCTCATTAGAAGTCAACTCCTGTATCCAAACCCATGATCATCCAAAAACAACCCTGTGAGTATTACAGAAGAAATTCTGGAGACAAACTCTTAGAAGGAAATCTGTAACAATGGTTAGACTTTTGATTCATTGCCACCTTGTAATTCTAGAAATGTATTTGTGGACATTTGTTAAATCCAAACTTTTTCATATGAAAAGAAACAACCCCACAGCTGGTGTCTTTTGCCATATCACAAGTCAGTCTTCTCTTCCAGTACTGGTTCCCTATTATTTACAAAAATGGAATTAAATTTCTTCTTTAGAAGATAAAGTTGTATTAAATACCAATGGTAATATCCCTTGAAAACACTAGAAGTGACTATTTCTGCAGACATACCTTACTGAAGTGTTTATTTCCATTTTATGGAAGATGTAAACATTTGAATATAATAATCTAATTACATGAAATGCCATGGCAGATATTCTGCCCAAGGAAAACTGATTTAAATACAAACTTCTTATGATTGAATGTCACTAAAGTATAATTGAATGCTACATATAACCATGTACTCTATTTCAATAAAGTTACTTGGTTTTGTCAAAATAAAAGCAAAAAATACACCATGAAATTATTACAAAAGCTGGAGGAGGGTAGGTTCTGGATAAGAAAAATGTAGCACCTCAGCATAATACTTTGGTTATGGTAGAGTTTAAGAAATCAAGCACCCAGAGAACATATTGCCATGAATTATTGGTATCATGGTAGATAGTTTTCCATGAGGTTTTCTGGCAGGAGACAACTTTCATTTTTGCTGCAGTCTTGCAACAGCCCATGGAAGTTACATGACCTGCAGACATGTGTGACTCAGGCCATGTGTCACCTTATGAATAAAGTACTTCATTTGCTCAGAAAGCTTTGTTCTACTCAAATAAAACATTTCTTGTTACCTTTGTCTCCTATTCCTTGCCCTTCAAGCTGTATTCAGCATTAGCACTTCATATTGATAATTCTGTTGGAATAGCGATGTAGCAGTTGTGCACACAACAATTTGTAAAAATGTCATTTCTCTCTCTTCTTAGAGATTATATGAAGATATTGAGGAGGTTATAATTAGTCATTTCTTTTCATAAGAGAAGGCTGTTCCTGAAGGATATTGTCCCACATTCAGTAGAAGGTTATGCCAGTCTGTGCAATACAACAAACAGATTTTACTCAGTGTCAGTTTTCACATCTTGCTGTGGTATAAACATTCCATGCAGGTCCATATGCATTTCCACATTCACTGTGGCTCGACCCAGCTCTGTGAATGTTTTAGCATCCATGACAAGTAGGAAGGGAGGATCCTTTGGATCAGTCTTCACAACACAGGTCAGAACAACACCTGTGACATACAAATGAAGAATTAGAAACATATGAAATTTCACTAAGCAGAAAAGATAACCCCATCTCAAAGTGGAAATATCAAATCAACTTTCTTGACTAAGAATACTGAAACTTGTAAGATTTAACACAAAACTCATGTAACCCCAGCTTTCAGAACATTGTCATTATTTTACCATCATCCTCTTCTTTTGCATCAGGGCTGGGAACAAAAACGGGCTCAGATGGCCAGCAGTCGTCCTGCCCCCAGTGGAGCATTTCCTTTGTCTGGGTATTAAATTTTGCAATCTAGATGGTTATGACAAGAAAAGAAAAATGTCAGTGACCCTGACAGTGGCTTTTTTCAAAGGCACAACATGAATAGACTGCTGGCAGCGGGGACCAATGCTAAGAGTTAAGGCAGGTGTCATCACAAGAAAAACACCTGGAAAATGTTCAATTTTGGAGTCACATTTTATGGCTGCCTAATCACACAATGCTCTTAATTTCATTTCATTAGATTACAATTGCACCTTTCATTTATGGGCATTTAAGAGTTCACAAATGCTAACAGGGACCCTTCACTGTAAGTAATGCCCCTCACTGCAGAGAGTCCAAGACAAAGAATATTTAAGTGACTTGTTCCAATTCACTGAGATTCTGTAGTAGAGCAGGAAGCAGGATTTAAACTTGTCATTTTCTAATCCTGTGAGTTATTTTCCTTTTATTGCTACTTCCATATTCCTCAAGGCCTTGTATTGTGCAGTAGGGTACATATGCCAGAAGGAAGGCTGTTCCTAGTGAGGTGTAAAGATTAAATCAGTGGGGCAGACACTGCTATTTATTGAAGGAACAGAGTGTAGATTTTCATCCCACTGAGTGGCCAAACCAATGGCCAGAGGGGATGCCTGGCATTTTCAGTTCAATTCCATTAAGGCTTTTTCTCTACCCATAGAGATGCATTTGTTTTCATTTTGATCTCTAGCCAAAAAATACGTTTACACAAAAGTGAAACTATTCAAATTACTGGAGGAACAATTAGAAAGAATTTTCTCTTCTAGCCAAGATGACAGCACTTTCACTGACAGACTTTACCTAAGGATTAGGGTGTTGTGCTTGCATTCATTAAATTGCAACTGATGTGAAAAAAAGATCCTCTTACCAGCATTTTTATTATATTTGAGTCAAGCAGAGATTATCTACACTGTAAATCATGAACTTGCAGGTTTGTTTGGGTTATTTTCAGATGTGCTGCAATAAATTTTGTTGCATCATGCAGTAATCCAGCTTTATTTTGTAATCAGATGTGGTAATTATATGCAAGAACCAGCAGCGACTTCAATTGGTGCTGCCATGGAGTCACAGAACAAGAATTGTAAAGAGTGAGTTTGTCTGTGTAATAGTCATACATTTGAATCTAAATACTTTTCCTTTTAATCTATTTGTACTCCAGGCTGTCTCCTTGCATCATGCATATGTAAACAAAGCATTTGCTACCTCTAACAGAGAAGTAGCCAGCAAAACAGAAAGCTTCCCCAAAATTAGATATTGTTTTAATATTTAAAATGCATTAGGTAGTTTTGCAATATCTTATTTTTCTGTTAGGGTTCCTAAAGGGAAAAATATTAAATAAAGAGACTTTCATGGAATATAAAGCTGGAGTAAGAAGCCTGAGTTCATGAATACTGTATGAGGGAAATGGTACAACATGAACTTATCCTTATGAGAATTTAGGCATTTCATGTTTCTCTGCATGTGAATGACCCAGCAATGGAAAAACACTGCCTTTATAAATGTTAATTATACCTTTGTAGGAACTGGACTCCACTGGACTTCTGTTGCAAAGACATACTTGTATTTTTTGCCATTATAGTCATAGTTGATGCGAGGCAGCTCTATCCCTGCATAAAATAACGTTCAAGACTTAGGAACAAGACAAGAGAAAACCTCAATAGTACATCTGTATGGACACACCAATCTTCAGGAAGTTTCATTCTGTAAAAAACCTTGAAACTACTTAATAAAGGTATTGCATAGACTTTGAATGTCTGAATTTCTAAGAATCTGAAGATGGGTATAAATGTAAGTGAGCCAGGGCTGTTAGTTCAAAAGACAATTTTTCATTCTTAGGGATTCATCAGACTGGAATTTACAAAGGTTTTCCTGGTTTGGGGTTTTTGTTTTTCTTGATAAATACATGACATGAACAACTGGGATAGAACTGGAGGCTCCCATTCTAGGAAATGCCTTTCACCTTAGGCAATTACATATTTACATATTCCTGTTTTCACCCCCTGATAAAAGGTTAAAAATCCTCTTTCAAAGGCATTCTCTATAAAATGCAGCTTAACTTGAAGTACTACTTATAACAGACTTATTTAACTAAAATTACTCTTTTAACAAGTAGATTTTCAAGCCACATTAATAGTTGTGAGATCAGACTTAGAATCCTGTATTAACACAAAACGGATGTAGTATCAGATATTTAAAGGATGTGTCTCACCTTCACACAGTATTTCAGGTTGGCAATAGATGCTTCCATCTTTCTGCTTTACAGCAGTTGCAGTAGAGGGAAGTGTGACTAAATTAGAATCCACTACAGCATCCTGAAAGAGACAAATGATGGAAAAGTCATGGATCTCTAAAAATATACTTCTAAGTTAGATTTTTCATCAGGTTTCGTATTACTATTAAAAATTTGGGGATTAAACAAATAAGCTTCAAGAAGATTCTTCTAATGGCATTTTAGATTCCAAGGTTTTCATTAAAAATCTTGTTACACTCAGAGTATTTTAATATAACATAGAATCATTATTTTGAATCACACTGAGTCCTTAGAAATGTTTAGATACACATGGCTATGGTCCAGAAGTACCCTACATTTGAGAATTTAACGAATAAAGATGGATTTCAAGGAACAAGGTGTCAAATTTTCACTGAAAGTCACCAAGGTTAGGTTTTTGCATTTGCTAAAAATCAAGTGTAAAAACCTAACCTTGGTGACTTTCAGTGAAAATTTGACAAATAGGTGAGATGTACTCTATAACATCCTGCTGCTGAATTCGTAAGGTTGCAGAACAGTGTGATCCAACACATCTTTTGTCATTGCTGCAGAGCTGTTTCTGAGACAAGAACAGAGCAACAAGGTTCTAGGATGTAGAAAGAAAAAGTAATATCCATTCCAAAAGTATCAGGCAGAAACTTGCCCAAGTTTCTGGGCAGTATAAAATCTTCCCTGGAAACAATGATGTAAAAAGATGCTTTAAATTAAACTGAAAGATAAAATCTTTTCTCTTCCTGCTATATATCACACTTAAATGAAATCTTCTAGTTTTAATTGAACCATTGCACCAGCTGGGAACATGCATGTATTGTATGTGGGCTTCCAGTGAAGTGTAAGAAACAGATTGTGCAAAACCTCATGCAGGCCCTTGCAGTTAACAGCCAAGTGGGTATATCTGATTCTATTTGATGGCATTTAACAAATAATCTCATTGGGAAGAAAATGACATGTTTCTTCACAGCCCTGTTCTCCAGAGTGGATGGTGTCAGAACCAGGATCCACATAATCACATCCAGCTGCCCATTGCCATTTCCCACAGGACATACAAAAAACAAACCTCCTGCACACTTTGGATATCACAGAATCAGAAATCTGTACATAAGAGCTGACAATTAATAATACACCCATTATGCACATTGATGTATTTTAAATTACCCATCAAAGAACAGTAAAAGTAATTTTCTTTCTACCTTGTCATACTGCAGAGGAACCACAAATCTTTTGCAGGTTGGTATGGAGGTAAGTTTGACATTCTCTTCAAAGTCTTTACCCAGGTTTTTTAAATAAAACATGTCATATAAGCTATTGTCTGTATAGGCAATAATATCAAAAACAATATGGCCATCCTCTTCATAAGCATTTATATGGTGAAAAAACACCATAGCATCAGTGTAAAACTTGGTGGGCACTTCTTTTTTAGTCTTCCTGTCTATAAAGTGAAACCAAGTCTGAAAGAGAGAAAATATTATTTGAAACTGTTCAGAATCAGCAAATAGTTATTTAGAAAACTGTTTTCTAATGGTAACCATCAACATTCTAATCACTGTGTATTTGTACTGAAGGATATTAAGAACTCAGGGTTTGCTCTAGGAGACAAGGAGTTCCTACCTGAAGAAAACACAGCAGTAAAATGAGTGTGGAACAGCTTTAAGCTCATTTTACTGTTGCAAATTACTATTTGGGCTAGGCTGAGGATTGAATTTTCCCAGAAAATCCTGGAAAATCCCCTTCTCTCTTTTTAAATTAAATTAATCTGCCTTGGTTGAGAGTTTCTGTGGTGCTAGTTCTCTGCACCTCAGCAAGTCCCATGTATTGATGCCCAGAGCACATGGAAATAAGATCCTCAGAAAACAGTTTTCCCCTCAGGTTCCGCAGCGAAAGACTCCTCTTTTGTTCAGTGTAGGCTTTTCCAGCTGGGTTTTCCAGCACATGCACTGCACCTGGAGCAGATCTCACCCACCACAGACAGAATTTTGTTTGTACCAGGACAACTGGATCTGTCTGAGATGCTAGTGCAGATTGGAATTTCTCTGCTAGCACACACTATTTCTAGCAGTGCCAAACTATTCTTTCTCTGAAGAGCTTCAGCATCAGATATTTATTTAAGAAATTTCTGGATATGGAAGACAGTATTCCAAAACATACAGCTTCTAAAAAAAGTGTGCAAAGTGAAAGTCAATGTTTGAAAAAAAAAGAAAAAATGTGACTACAGAAATGATAAGAAACAGAACAGTGTGGAAGAGGTCACTGGCCTGCCCGACCCCAGGCCTGCTCAGCAGCAGGAAAAGTACCTTATCATCCTTATTATAGGCAAGGCAGGAGGCCCAGCTCACACCTCGGATGTAAGCAGTTGCCATTTTGACAATATCCAGTCTGAAGGGCTGCTCTATGAAGATTATGTAATTCTCTGTGATTCCAAAGCTGTGGTAGTAGCTGGGGTGGAGCAAAGAGCGAGAAGGGATGGAGCAAACCACTTCCAGGTGCTTGAAACAAGACTTCTTTTTTTCTTGTTCTGAAGATGAATGATAAAAATTAAAATTATATTTCTAATAACTTCCATTCCAAATTTGTGCTTGGATTTCTCCCAGGCAGGGAAGAACTGGTTCCTCTCAGTTTTATTTGCATTTTCCTGTTAAGAAAGTGTTTGTTTACTCCTGTATAATTAACATAGAACTTTGCATGCAGGAGGCAATGCAGTGAAATCACACTGCTGGATCCATTCAGGCACAGCCCCCTTGTCTTGGGATTTGATTCCACTGACTGCTGACTTCAGAAGTTCCAGCATGGAGGAGAAATATTAAATCAGAAGCTTTAAAAAGGATGTTAAAATGCCCCTGTGTTTTTTAACTTCTAAGATGTTTCCAAATTTGAACCCCAGCTAGAAATTGCAAACTGATCTTTCAGCCTCTTGATTGTTCAAGAAGGGACAGGAAACACAATAGCAGCTGATTTTCAACAACACACACCAAAAAAAAGATCTTGAAGGAAAAAGAGCAATGGATTTGCTCTGTGAAAAATGGATAGCATTTCAGCAAGGGCCAGTACTGGCCAGGTTAGAGAGGAATTAATTCTATATTAGTTTTATTTGTTATCACATTCCCTATAATCACAGTATCAGCATTTGAAGAGAATTTTCATTTACAAAGAAATTAAAATTTACAACTTTGAATTATATGTACTGGGTTATAGAGAAAATTGTTTTAGAATCTTCATCTAAAAGTAAGGTTCTTCCTACAAAACACCCTGTACACAGTACTCAAGAAGAGCCTTTGTAACAGCACATGCCCAAACAGGCTGAGAAGTTAATATGAAGTTCACTATAAGCTGAAATTAAGAAAACAAACACAATTGGTTACTGGAACAGCTCTATCACCACCCTTGCCCTTTGAAGAAAAGAAATTGCTAAGTTTCTAGAAACTACCAGTAACAGATATATCTTACCTGGTACAGAGGAAGGAATCTTAAATAGAAGGTATTTTGTCTTCCCTTTATCAACAATTGAAGTGCCCATGTTGAGAACATTTCCAGCACTGTCATAGTGTGGATGAGAAGTTGCCAAATTTACAGCTACATATTTGTTGTAGTCAACCTGGAAAATGATACAATAAGAGATTTGAGAGATGTGTAAGAGAATGAAAATGGATCTCAGCAAACACCACAAAACCACCAGATTTTTAGCCCTGCCAGCCTTATATTGCCATCCCATGTACAAATGGCTTTGAAATTTAAATAATTAAACCAAATTAGTTGGTATTCAAATGATTTCCTTATTCAAGGCTAAAGCAAGTTACAGAATCTGAATTCCAGTCACCTCCTCTTTGAAGCCACGTAACATCAGGGAAGATTAGCTAAGCAAGTTATTGTGCAAATGCCCATTTCACCCTGAAAGCACTTTATTTAACAGGGCTGTCTGGCAACCTTCTGGAGCAAAAAGATTTGTATTTTGTCTAAAGTTTGGAAATTGTACTCAAACTGTAGTGTGGGCTAGAAAAAAATAATATATTTCAATATCTCAAGTTCTCATTTTAATAATTAAATAATATCTTATATAAGGTCCTTGAAAAGTAGTCATATAATTGACCTACTGATTTTTTAATTATGTAAATAATTTTATAACTGCAGACACATAATAATGGCAATCACCCAAAATAATCATGTAACTCTGCTATTATTCTTGCAACCTTCCTATATTATGTACAAGTCAAATTGCTCAAAGCCCAGCTTTTCCAAAAGTAAACAGGACTTAAATTTGAACTCAGGAATTCTTAAAAAGGTATGATTTATCTTTTGGTATCTTCACCATTTCAGTTTACCACTATTTCAAAAGTAAGGTAACAGTAGAAGGAAAGTATTTTGTGTCCTGAACATGTTAAAGGATCCTTATGAGTCAGCCTGAAATTTATTCATCAGCAGACAAGGAACCAGAATGACAGATGGTGGTTTGTACCTTCTCCAATGTCTCCAGAGTCTGTGGATTAATTTTCCTGATGAAGTTAGTCTCGCCAGTAGCATAAAACTCATCCCCAGCTTTCATAATGTTGATCAGACAGTTGTCTGTGAACTCAGGAATGGTGTGAGACAAATAGGTGAATGCCCTGTCCAGAGGGAAATTGCATTAGAGCTGTGGAAGCTGGAGCTGCTTTTCCTCCACATGGAGCACAAGTGACCCTGCAGTGCCACAGACCTGGGGCTGCCTCTCCCTGCTGGCAGCTCCCTGGGAAGGTGGGAAAGCAGAGGAGATGGATTTCTCCAGTGCCCTTAGCCTGGGTGAGGGTTAAGGACATGCAAGTAACTGTTTTTCCACACACAAATGGGCATCCAGGGCCATTCCTGCTGTCAGCTCTAGGAAATGCACTGGTTTATCAGGATGGGCTAATTACACACTCTCCTGTGTCTATCTTGGGAAAATTTGGTCTACCAGTTCCTGCCTAAAAGCTGGTAGGTTTTTCAGTGTATGCCTTCATAAAATAGATGGATTCATTTACTCCCCGATGGAATATTTTTCCCCCCAGTGTTCTTCCATATCACAATTATGATTTCAAAGAAGATTGAACTTCACACAGGCTTGACAGTTTTCTTTATCAGTGTGTGATTTCATCATAGTCACTAGAAGCCAAGACAAAGTTGCCATATCCCTTTTGAACTTAAAATGCCAGAGTTACTCTATTGCTATTGGAAGAGGGAAGAAAAATCTCATCTGAGGGGAGCAACTTACAACATATCAGCTCTTTTGCAATAACTGTCTGTGTATGTGTCCTTACCAAATATCAGGTTCAAGGTCACCGAGGTAGTTCAGTGACAAGAAGGAGAGAACAGTGACCTATTTGCACTTGTTAGTGAATCCCTACAGCCAATTTTACAAGACCAAGGCTAACACAATGGCCTACACCTCACCTTTCTGTTAAATCATCTTTAATCAAAGTTTTTTTTGTTTTTTTTTGTAGTTATTGATGCTTCTCTTATTTTTGTTGAATAGACTTTGTATTAATATCTTCCCCATCTCTAAATCTTTTCCTTTTTTGCTGCTTCTCCCCTTACAGAGTATCAACGTGTTTCACCCACACTGGAGAAAGAAAATGTTTGTTTTTTATATAATCTACTTGTGTTACTGAATATTGGTGATAAAATGAATTTTAAATATTTGCCTTAGACTAACCCATAGGCAGTACATATCTCTTGGCCTTTTCAATATTTAGCAATTGCAAATTTACAGATCAACTGCTGTATTTGTACATATGTGTCGAGGGTAAACAGAAAGACATCTCTGCTGAAGAGAGAAGTAGATAGAAGAATCCTGTTGGGAAAAGCATTGCTTACTTGGCAAATATGTTTTTGCATGGATCTGGATAAGCCATAGTCCCAAACTCAGACACCACAATTCTGTTTGCTTCTATGTTGCAGTTGTACGTGTCACTTCGGAGATATTTACTTCTGTAGTAAACTTCACCTGAGGAAGAACAAAAAGGTTTCAATCACATTTTATACTGAGTCCTTCCAAAAATTAGCTCAGGTAAAGCCAGAGTTTTGGAATGAAACAACAATGTCCCCAACTCCCTGTTTTAAAGGCTTCATAGCTGCTGAGATCGGTAACAATTCGTCAAGATTCCCTGACTCCCACTACTGACACTGGGGAACTTTAGAGGGGGAAGGAGGGATTTGGACAAACTGGTCCAGAAAATAAAATGCTGTGTGCAAAAATGATTAATTATGCCATCCATTTATGAGATGTGAAAAATCTCCTGGATTGGCAAAATTTAGTTATGGGAGTAACAGATTGCTTGAAGGAATCAACAGTTTAATGAATCACTATACTTGAACTAACTGAACTCTGTTTGCTTTATGTAAGTAAGATATACTGGCAATTTAAAAAACATTGATCACTTATTTATAGATTGTTTTGTTAAGGATGTAGAGCTGGACAGGCTAAAGATCTTGGATAGGCATTAAATGCTTCCAATCACAGAAATGAGAACTAAAAAATAAACACTGAGATTAAATCCCATTTTTTTAATAGATCCATATTTTTGCCACAAAAATCCAGGTGTAAACCATCCTGTCTCACACTATGAAACAGTTGAATGGGTGAAAAATGTTTTAACTGTAAAAAAGAAAATTGAGTTGTTTAGGATAGATAGCTGCCTGTTTTTCCTCTGTAAGGACGGCAAGCAGGAGGAGGGACTGTAGGGTGTCAAATATCCAAATATGTGAAGTGACACGGTGGCCCAATTTCTCTCCTGGCAGCTGTTATAGCTGCAGCCAAATCCCAAAAGGGGAAAGCTGGTCCTCCCTGACACTGGCCTGTTCATGCACAGCAGAACAGCCTCTGGGCACTACAGTACCTGTGGCTGATCCATTGCAAACAACAGAGGTTTCCTTGGCCCTGCAGTGCCCTGCCCAGAGCTGCTTTGTGCTGTCCTGGGCTGACAGCAGCACTGAACTCTGGCACTGCAGAAGAAAGGACAGTGTAACATGTCCCTGCAAACAGCCCTGCAGGGATGCTCCAGCTGTGAAGGGTGAGGTGTGAGGGGTGTGTGCAGAGATTCCCCCACAGCAGCTCCCCCATCACACACCCCTGCAGACAAAGCCCTCAACACTCCAGTCCAACTCAGAACAGAATTAGCAACATAAGGCACCAAACCGTGGGTTGCTGAGTTCCTTTCAATCCAATGTGCAACAACTTACCATTTTTAAATGTGAAGCTGTGCAGCAGAGCCATGCCATCAAACCAGTGGTTGTACTTGCTGTCCCCAATCGTGTGCATGCCTGGGCCATTCCGGAGCAGTATCCCTTGCAACCAAGTGGGCAACTGCCCTAGAAATAGAAAGTAGTTACCAGTATCCATTCATTTAGGCAAGGAGAATGTTCCAGCACAGTTTTCCTAGAGCCTTCATGTAGTCAGACAGATTGTAAGTGTGTTGAGATTTGCAGTACCGTATAATTATATTGGAGTATGGGTTAACTAAAATTTTCCCAACTCAAAAATGTGGCACTAGTGACATTCTGCATGACAATTGCTATCAGAGATTACTAGAAGAAAATGAGATTGCTGGAGTGGAATTTGTTAATTATCAGGAAGTAAAAAAATTGCACTGTTCCCTCCTGCATTCATATTTTATGGTGATACATTTATACCCTTCTACTCATGCCAGAAGAAGCTAGACCTTATCAGAAATAAATATATTTTATAGGTTACATGACTTGCACTGGCTTTCAGCACATCAGCTTAAAGTTCAGGCTAAATTAATTCCACTAAAAATTTCATTAATTAGATTACACAGCATAATATAGTGTCATTTGGGAAGTGCTTTTCTGACACTAGTCATAATGTAGTGTTTTGTACACAAATAAAGTATAGGAATTTTGTACTGAAAATGTGAGTGCTGTTGAGATTTGAATCATAAATGTTCCTCATCAAATCCCTGCAAGAAATGCATCACTTACCACTTGAGTCACAAAATAATAACAATTAAAGAATGTCAATAGGTTTAAAGAGATGAACAAAGGTATATCAGATATTAAATTAAAAGCTTGGCTTGCTTCTTTGTGCATAAGACTCCTGAGGGGACATTTAGGATCACATACTGCTTGTCCACACAATTCCTGCACTGGGTATTGCCTTTGCATAAAAAGCTCTTCAGAACTTATATTTCTCCTTATCATTTAGTTTGTGACCCCACAATGATTATGTTGACACACTTTCTTGTTCAAACGCCTTTACAACAGCTAGAAATGTCCTCCTATGGACCTTAAAAATTAACTCATTCCAGGACCTGCCATGGGTAGGTCCACTAGACCAGGTTGCTCAAAATCCCATCCAGCCTGGCTCTGAGCAATTCTAGAGATGGGGCATAATCATTAGGGCATAACTCCATTAGAGTTACACTTCTGGAATACATGGGGTACATAAAAAATTGTTGACACAATGGATGAACTTTCACCACCATCGTTATTGTTGTTATTTTCTAGGAGAGCCTGAAAAATGAAACCTTACTTCCCTTTCTAAGACAAGAAACCCCAAAGCAATAACTATAGTATATTTTTTTATATGATAATTTTGCTGGGAAAGATAAGAAAGGGAAAAAGATATATTTAAAGCATTGTGGACTTAATTCAGTTTCTGAAATTTCTGGTGCAGTTCCGCATAATTTCTGACACAATTTCAGTATAAAAACAAGGAGAAAGGGTCATCTAGTGAGGTTTTCAGATAATTCATCTTAGTAGGAATTAAGCATTTCTGTAATTCACACTGGGTGCCAAATCAGCATCCAAAAGTGCTTATATAGCTTTAAAAATGTGTATTCTTTTCTGTAATGTGTGAGGACACATTAGTGACACATATCTGAAACCCCCAAATGTTTGGACATTTATTAACCATGGTAACAACAGAATCTCAAAAAATCACATGGCTGTAGGAAAGCATGGGTTAAATTGCAGCTGGTGTTAGAAGTGTGATAGATATTTACAGTGTACATATTGAGTAACAAGGAGCCAAAATATTGGCAGAGCTCAGGACTATCAAAATATTTTAAGGGGTCATGGCTCTCCTTTACTTTCTTTAGCAACGAAGCAATGTTTGTGTGTGTAACTAGCTTCTGAAATATGTCGTCTTTGTTCAAATAAACTATTGCATAATACAGATCAGGCCTGGTAAGTTGTGTGCAAATAATTTCAGATGTTTTGATAAGTTGTTATCTTGAGAAAAAAAAAATGGAAAGGCATAAACCCATAAAAGCATAAAATAATGCAAAGGCATTACAACAAAGCACTTTGTCTGACTAGACACAAAATCTTTTCCAATTCAGCCACCAAACTGAACAGCAACAAAGCCAAGATTTACTAAGTAGGGAGTTCCAGCAATAAACCCTTCCTGTAGCTGAAGGGAAAAAAAGTCTTCTGTAAAGTAAGAGAAATCGGGAAAAGTAAGAGGCTGGTCGGGTGTCAGTCCTAGAGAGCCACTTTAAACTGTCTCACCGAAGGATCCTCTGCAGCTCCTCCTGGATTATCTTCTAAACCCTCTTTGTAACGCTGACCTGTGACATCCTGCACTGGGGCTTGGCTACTTGGGAGCGCTGCTGGTGAAGAGCCCCGATTTGAGACCCTCCAGGAGCCCGATTTGAGACCCTAAATGAGCCCCGATTTGAGACCCTAAATGAGTCCCGATTTGAGACCCTAAATGAGTCCCGATTTGACACCCTCCAGGAGTCTGAGACCCTCCAGGCGCCCCGATTTGAGACCCTCCAGGAGCCCGATTTGAGACCCTAAATGAGCCCCGATTTGAGAGACGCTAAAGGAGCCCGATTTGAGACCCTCCAGGAGGCCGATTTGAGACCCTAAAGGAGTTCGATTTGAGACCTTCCAGCAGCCTGATTTGAGACCCTCCAGGAGCCCAATCTGAAACCCTCCAGGAGCCCGATTTGAGACCCTCCAGGAGCCTGATTTGAGACCCTAAATGAGCCCCGATATGAGACTCTCCAGGAGCCCCGATATGAGACCCTCCAGGAGCCAATCTGAGACCCTGCAGAAGCCCCATTTGAGACCCTAAAGGAGCTCGATTTGAGACCCTCCAGGAGCCCGATTTGAGACCCTGCAGCAGCCCCGGAGGGCAGCGGGGGCTCTCGAGCAGAGAAACCGAAAGTGTGAGCAGGGCCGGGGGGGAGGCGGTGTCCCAGTGAAATCCCTCTCTATCCCTCACCACCAGCTTCAGTGAGTCCTGTTCAAACAGACTTTCGAAAAGTACACAGAAATGCTCACGGAGTGAGAAAAATCCCCCAGTAGGATCACAAATACTGAGATCAGTCCTTTAAACAAAATTCCCTTGTGCCTCTCTCTGAGTTTCCCTTTCCAGTGCTGCTCTGGTGAAGAAGAATCTCAAAACACCGAAATAGCGGCTTCGTTTTCCAACAGATTTTCTTTCACTTACCCTGCACCTCAGCTTTTATGGGCTCTGGGTGCTCTTCCTTATTCCTGCCGTACAGTGCATCCATCTGGGATGAATTTCCCGGAGCCGGGCTCTGCCCAGCCGCTCCTGCAGCGCCGGTGTCCCCCCCGTCTGGGCTACGAGCGGCTCTTTCCTGTTACATATAAAGATAAGGTCAAAGTGCAGCTCGAGCTGGTGGCCGGTGGCTTATAGATTGACTATTTATAATAGCTGATCTTTAATCCCTAGCACATACACTCTAATTCTTGCACATTCGTATTAAAATTAACTCTTTCGCTGGCTCGGAGGGGAAGTGAGAAATGCGATAACTCTGCTGTTTGCTCCTTGTGAACCTGGCACAGCCAGGGGACAGCTGGAGTGGCTGAAACATCACTACAGCTTTCCAGATCAATGTTACACACTGCTAAGGATGCTTGTCTCATTTGGCTGGTAGGGAGAGGAAAAGGGAAGAAATCTCTGCTCACTGCTCTGGATTTGGCACTTTGAGAGTGACAAGCACTTCAGAGCAGAGGATTATCCTTTTCCTTCCATTCCGTGATTTTAAACTGGGCTGTTCTGTAAATTAACAAATTGTCACCACTGAATAGTCATGTGATGTGTTTCTTTATTTACAGCTGTCCCAGAGTCGACTGAGTGACATATCTTTGAACTAAATATCTTTCCACTCTACTGTATTCTCCCATATGTGACCCAAATCCGCCTATGAAAGTATGGCAAGATTCATTAAAACTCAGGCAGATTTTTAACTTCATGCTTTTGTTTCTAGATAAGGTACTTAACTGAGTTCAATGTTGTTAATTTTAAAATCCTCTGTAAAGAGAATTATTTCAATATAAAGCATGTGATTGCTGAGTAAATCTTAGGCTCCATTGACCATGAAGGATAAAGAAAATCTTTACACAATTATATATTATGCAATTTCATATGGGGTTACCCTAAAATCCGATTTTTTCAGCTGAATCACCATTGTTCCCAAAATGTTTAACATCACTTCTTAAGATTGACTGATCTCTTAGAACTACAACATTTATTTTATTCAAAACACAGTTTGTGCTACAGACTGTTCTGACGCATTTATTACACATTATCCCTCTTTTCCAAACCTCCTGTCTGTTTGATGGCTGATCTTCACCCCAGGAGACCATCAGGACAGCCTGCCTTGGTCTCTTTTTGGAAAGCACTGACAGAAGCAGATGATAACAAAATAAAAAGCCAGATTAGAAGAGAAAATATAGGGTCTTTGAATTAGAAATACTAATAAACAGCAGGATTGAACCAGAAGGCTGTAGGAGATGGAGGGGATCAAAATCCACATATATATGGAGATACGTACACATAGACATGCATATCCACTGTACATATGCATGTGTGTACTTGCACAGAGATTGTGTGTGTGCATTGACATGTTGATTCACTTCTTACACAAAGCCAAGTAAGGGATTTTTCAGCAATGTTAGGGACTGAAAAGGATCTGGCAAAAAACCAAAGGTGCCCAGCTCTACTCTCACTAAGCCATGGGGACTTTTCCCCTCTCCACAATGTTCTGTTTTGCATTAATATGTTTGTTTCAGTGTATCCTCATCCATTTATGTGTGCAGCTCTTCATGCTGCAGTTTTAATTATTTGACCTGTGAATTGTCTAATCTGTAGTGATATTAAGATTTCCATAGAGCAAGCAAGCAAAAAAATAAGATTAGTTCAAACCTCTTTTGCCTTCTCCACCCCAAGTGTTCATGTAGGTTAAGGTTCAGCCATGATGAGATAATTGGAAACCTTGTTGTCTGAATGGAAGAACAAGGAGCTGCAAATATGCCACAACTTCTGAAACCAACCTAAATGTGTTTGGTAGCTTATTTTAGGTATCTGTGGCTGAAAGTTGTCTCACATGTTGTACAACTTATGTAAAGAAGCCTTGTGAAGTTATTTTTTCCTGCTTGTCAGTAAAAAATACTTCATTTACCAGCAAAACACTTTTTTGTTGTCTTCATCACGCTAATGACAAATAAGCAGTTTAGTACAGTATGTAGAGATTAATTTTCTTACCAACTGTATGATTTCCTCCTTTTCACATTTAAATGGCAAAATATTAAAGCATTGATCTATAATCATAATTTGTAATTATCCACAGCAGAGGATGTGGATTAGATGATTTTTCTAATTTTCTTATTTTACATTTCTTCTTGTTGCAAAAACCCTTCAAATATAAATCTTCCCCCAATCAAATCTCACATTTTTCTCCACATTTCTCTCCCTCTCTGTTCACCCCTCATGACAACATTTCTGAAGTCACCAGCTTCCCACCACGTGCAGATTTGCTTCACTCTTTCTGCTCTAAACAACTGTGGTGAAAGCCACAAGCTGTTTCCTCTTGGGCCCTTTCTCACTTTCACTTCCCTTCAGTCTCTGCATGCCCTGAGCTTCTCTCCCAGACTTTAAAAGGGCCATGAAGGCATTTTTGGAGGCTGGGGGTTACATTTTGGGTGTGATTTGGGTGCCTTCCAAGGCAGCAGAGCTTGTTAACTGCATTTCTAATACAACAATAATGACATTGCTGTGCGCCTACCTTTGTACTTTTCGTTCACTTAGCAAGGAGCAAGTTATTGCCTTATAAATCACAGAGAGACCAATATAATTCCTTATCTCTATTATACTTAATTTATTTTAATCTCAGTCTTTTGCTTACAGAAATTGAGTTCTAATTAAACCCATTAACAAATGTCAAATTGATTTGATATGTATGACTTTAAGCTGTGCTATGAACTTTCAGCTATCAAAAGTTATCTATTGCTACCAAACAAAACTCCAATAGTAAAACTGATATGAACTTATGAGTTGTTCTTGCTGAAATCACACTGATTGCTATCTCACTTTCTAGAAACACAAGTTCTTATCTTTGTTAAATGCTCTTTTATTGGCATGATCTCACGACACAAAACTGCCACCAGATTATTTAGAAACATGTCTCTTGCACTGTCCAGATATAATTGCAAACACGAATTACTAATATAGTTTGTTCAAATTTAAATAACAATAGTTTCCCTATATTATTCTGACCAGATATTATTTGGGTCATAACTGTTTTGATCATATATTGTTTTGCTCATTATTTGAACAAAAACAACTAGTTTTGTGAGACTTTACTTGATAAAATTTTAATTTTCGGGAGGGGGAGTTTTTTGTGAGATTTCACAATTTCTTTGATAAATAAAAGCATTGCTTTCTTTTTTACAGTCAAAGTTTTAATACCTACCATGAGAATTGTTCATTAAAATAAATATATAGTATATAAATATATAATGTGACTTAACATTAAAACCCTTCAAGTGCTGAGGCATGGAACTGCTGGCCTACCCATATTGATATCCATCTGACTGAGCTTGCCCAGTGATCATAATGCCAAATATTTAAACTCTAGACATTAAAACAAATAAACAACCACAGTACCTACATAAACTTCCTCACTGTAAGACTTTTATAACCTTATCTGCAAGTTTCATCCCTATTTACATGTTTTAATATGTAAATTATATAGTTCAGTCACGTGTTTTCAAGTGGGTAGAATGACAACATTGAAGGTTGGCATTCACTTCCATGACTGAAGGGGTAGAAATGGGGTCACAAATGGTACAATGACAAAAGTTAATGTTGCTGCACTCTATCCTACCTGTGCTCTACTGTACATCTTTGGGGGAACATAAGGAAAAACTCAAAAGGTTTTAGTTTTTCTGGTTTTAGTAAATGGCAATTAAGTGTAGTGAGATTAACACTAAAACAGTGTTCCTGAGCAGGAATTACGAGGATTGTGAAGCTGATCTCTTTTGTAAGCTGTTGGATATCTGCTCATAAGAGACATTATCAATGTAAACAATTTGTAATAGAGCTTTTTTCCTCTCTGTTTCCATGCCCTGTAAGCTCTGAAATAGCTCATAATAATAAGAAGAAAGATGTGTAACCAAATAAAAGAAAACAAACAGTTTGTTAGAAGTCTGGCCAGTTTTACACTTATGGAAATCTGTAGAGACTGCAGAGACAGTGCCTGTAAATGATGGCTGTAAATTCAGATCCAAGCATTTTATTTTACCTCTGTCTGTGCTGGGCAAAGTTCAGTCCATTTATATCTACATGTTAATGTTTTACCCAAAGAGGGCACCTTTAATGCTTTTAACAGTTCTCTAATTAAGACATTAAGGCAATGGCAGATCTAAATTGTGCCACTTAGTCAAACCTGAGCACAAGGACACATGAGGTTCTTGAGATAGTTCTGCTCTTTTCTGTGTGAACTTAGGGCTCAATTTGGCCATCAATAACCTCAGCTCAATAAATGTTCTGATGGGCCCACTGATCCCCTTCTTCCTAACAGCCAAAGTTCTGCTCTGAAAGGCAATAACAAAGGGGAAACAGCTGGGAGAGAGGCAGGGATTGAGACATCAACTGTGGCAGTGAGGAAAGGCCAGCTAGGAGCCTAAAGGCAGTGCCAGACACTTCCAAGGGGACAGTTCCTATGAGAAGATCATCAGGGACTTATCCAGGTAACCATACACATCCTATAAACAGAAATTATGTTCAAACCAACAGCTCCTGAACATAATCCTACTTATCTTTATCCTGACCCCATCACGCCAGGCATGAATGTCTAATTTAATTATTACACCCAGTACAGATAAGAATTGTTTTCCCTGTTTTTATAAACAAGATAGCATCAAAATTGCAACTTGGCAGGGATCACTGGTAAGTTCAGTGTGTTGCCTCATGGAAAATTAGACAGTAGAAGCAACAACAGGACCAAACCCTTTTCAGTCAGCAAGAACTGGGTCTCACCTTCAGGATAAGCAACACAGGAGAGCAGCAAGGAAGGAAGTGGGGTTGTGATCCACCTTTTTAAACTAATTGGCAAATGGGCACTTTTAAAGCCAGCTGAAGAGATGGAAGGTGTAGATGTAGGTGTAGAGTCTGCTCAGTACTACCTACCTATCAAGGTAACAATGTTCTTCACATTGCAGAAGTTTACATGACACTGTAAAATGGACTACTCATTATCTTGTCTCAAGTTCATAGTACCTGAAAATAATCTTTTTGTTACCTCAAAGTAAAAGAAATCAGTTTTCCATTTTTTCTGTTTATTCAGTTAATAGAACACAGTGATGCTTATATTCCTGATAAAAATCTGTATATTACATTCAGTAATATTCAGGAATGTAAAGATGGTAATATCCTCCTATCGAGAGTAAATTTACTTGCTCTTCCTCAAGGCAAATGAACAACAGCCAAAATGAACAGGGGTGTGATTTATTCCTTCTCTTTGGCAGCTCTTCACTTCCTTAATTCTTCAAATCTAGCACTTTCTGGTCTCTATTATGGATTGTCAAGCTATTCTGCAGTGCTGCAGTTTGAATCACAGGACATTCTCAGGCTGTCATGATTCAGCTGTGATCTGTGAACTGCACCGGGGTACAGATCAGGACCACTCAAGACTTCTGGCATAAGAAAGCTGGTTTTCTTTTTTAAAAAGTCTTTCTGTTGAGGAAGAATGCAAAAGACATGTTTCCCACAGGAAGGTAAGTACAAGGAACACTGTTTACTTGACATCAAATGAGTTCCCACTTGGGAGCAAAAAGGGTTTTCAGAAGTTTCTCTCTTCCTGAAGACTTTAGCTGCTAATTTTGATGCTTTAAAAGCAGTATTTTCTTTTCATGTAAATGCTTTTCTCATTCTTGTGGTAAACAGAATAAACTGACAGAATGCTTTCCTGGCACTAAAGTATAAAAAGTCAACAAAGTGCCAAAGAGGGAAATTGTCTTTCTTCTACTCTCCATCTGCTGCAGGCAGCTGAAGAGTAACTTATAGCAACCGTAGATTAGGAAAAAAATGCACATTGCTATAGAAATTGCCAACAGTAGACTCGCTTGGAGAGCTTGGCTTTATTTGTAGACATTTCCAAACATTATTTGTTCTTTTTCAGGGCCTATTTCAAAATTCATCAAAGCCAGAGACGAGACTTCCATTAATTTCAATGCCTTTGGAGCAGATTCACAGGGGAGAGCCTGTGGCACCCTCAGCCCTGGCATTTTTAGTATGTTCCTGTAGTCAGATTACCAGTAGCAGAGAGAGAACTGGACAATGCTACAGACCACGTTCATCACAAAAGTGAGCTCCTACTGGAAATGTCTGTATTTAAGTGCAGTCTGCTTCACCATGCCTGTGCTTTCAGAAACAGGCTGTGCTTCTCATATGTAGAAGGACAAAGTGGGAGGGCTGGAACCAGCTGCTGTGAAGCCTGGCAAGTCAGCAGGGCCCAAGAAGAAGCAGGGAGTCTGGAGAAAGCATCATGCAAACATACAGTGGCCAACTAACTGAAGAGCAGCTGCCCTCAGCTCTGACCGCTGCAACAGCTTGAATATAAAACAGTTGGGCTGGGTATTCCCAAACTGAAGAAGTTTTTTAGAGGGCCTGAAAAGGACTCCTAATTTGCATACAACCCCCAACAGAAGCAGCTGATAATCGTAGTTACACAGTCTCATCCAGGAAGGGGATGGGTGTCTGGGCCAATTAGCTAATTAGAATATGGATTGGCCTTCTCCAGAGCCGGGAAATCCAGTCCCAATATTCATATTCATAGCTGCTCCATAAGCTCTCCCTATTAATCAGTCAGAAATTCATGTGGGATCTGTTCCAAGGGTTTCATAGCTGAACTCTTGATTTACAGGTGTGGTGAGAAGGAAGACATCCAGCATAGTGTACTTTCTTCTCCTTTCCTCTCACCCCCCCACAATTTCCCTACCCATTAAACACTTTCCAATTAACTTTATCTTTAAAACCCTGATAGCAACCCTGCTTTTTCCAGCTGAGCACGACAGCCATAAACTAGAGGTCCAGAAAGGCCTTGGGATTGAAGTTCACTCGGATGTTGACTGGATGAAGTGCATGCACTCGACTTTGGCAGAACGCTTTGGAGCTGGACTTGGCACACTGCAGGGATGGGCACTGCCTTCAGCAGCAGTGCAGTGCAGGAGGAATTTCTACAGTGCAGGAATCCATCAAACACCGCTAATTCCTCTGTGCTGTGGTAACTGGCTCACTGAGCCATGTCTAAATATAAGTGCATGTTCTTTCAGCTTTGGGTTATGGTGGTATAAATTAATAATAATGGCAGCAAACTCAATGGAGTTAATGCCAAGGACAGGAGAATCACAATAGCTAAAATCCTTCTTTGTACTGTGCTTCTGCTAAGCTGGTGGCTTTGTAAACCTGATGGATATCTTCTGTAAGGAAGCTGAGATGCATTTAGATATTTCAGCTCCTAAATGTTGCTGGGCTTGCTTCCCAAAGTCCATCAGCAGCCTTTGGAATATGCAAATAGGGCTCTCAAGTAGTTCTGATGACTAAGGCAATATTTTCATCTTTCCTAAATCATTGGTTTAAGTTATGGCCTTCTCTTGTGCCTCCCAGCAGGTATAAATAAATACTGTAGCTCCAGCAGCTTATCTTTTGAGGGATGATGGGAGCATTTCACTAGGTGTGTGGAATTCTAAGCAGACACAACAGTTCAAAATGAAGCTTACTTGGACCAGCTGAGATGAATCTGCACATACAGAAACAGGAGGGCAGGATGGATATGATACAATAATTACAGACATTGCATTAGCATCTAAAAGAAGCACCTCAAACAATAACTATTAAAAATAAAGTGATACAGATCTATTAAATGTATCTAGAGAAGCAGTGTGTTTTCCCATCTCATAACTCATGTTTCTAATTTTTTTTATTCTCACTGTTGTATCTCTTTGCTGTTGTAAAGACCTCCCACCTTCAATATTCACACAATGAAGCCTTTGATATAGGAGCTTTATCTCACTTTTCCACCTGTTCAACAGTAGCATATATCAACTTTATCTTCTCTGCTCATGAGGACAGCAATGATTTAATGCCTTCTCTTCAAACTGATCTCACATGGGAAGTGACATTTGTACAATAGAGCTCACCAGGGCCAGTACAGGGGCTTACATCAGCTCAACACGCCCCAGACGCAATCACAATTATATATTAGAAGTCCCGTTGTGCTCCATGCTCTATTGCTGCTGTTGTGGCAAGCAGCAAAGAGGAAGGAGAATGCTGATGACATGACAAGGATGACATCTCAAGCTTTTGAAGAAGGCAGCAAAAAGAGTGGTGCCCTGGAAAGCAAGACAAGTGCGACACACAGCACTGAGCTGAGAATGTGGCTGGGGGTCACAGTTCTGATTTCTCTTGCCGTGTGCGTGGCTGTGGAAGAAGCAACTGATGAAGGAATACCTTGCTCAAAGTACCAGCAAGCTTTCAACCATTCATGCTATGAGTTTGTTAGACTCCAGCAAACCTTCACAAGTGCTCAGAGCTGGTGTGAGAGAGGAGGAGGGCACCTTGTCTTTATTCAAAATGAGGAAACTCAAGAGTTCTTGCAAAAACATATTGCTGAGGATCAGGAATGGTGGATAGGACTGATATCAAACTCCTTGCTGAATGAAACTACTGATGGTAGGTGGTTTTAAAATAATGTCTTTAAAACTGTATCAGCTCATGATTTTTTTTTTTAACACGGTAAAAATGCAGCGCCTTTGTAGATTATCTGCTGAAAAGCCTCTGTCTTTTGTTGCTGTATCTTCAGATTTATATTGAGATGTTTAATTGCCTGCTTCACTTCCTTGTTGCATGTTATCTTGTGGTTGTGTGAACACATGGTGAATGAGACCAGCTTGCTGACCCAGTGAAACAAATGTGCTGTGTTAAGTCTCCAGTGGAAGCCAATTCATCCCACTATGAAGTGCTGCAAGGTCTGATGCAAGGGAAATGGTGAAATCTTGAGGCTGGGAGCACAGGTGGAAGTGGCAGTGTCTCTTTTCATGATTGTATCAGGTTCAATATAAAATGCAATTGAAGATCCTTACCCAGGCTAAACCATCTCTGCTTCAGTAGGAGCAGGGCTACAGTCCTGCTCTGCAGGCTCTGACTCTAATTGTATTACTGTGGAAAATAAACATTCAGAACACAATTTCTCTGTTCACAGGGTCAATAACTTGGCTGGACACTTCAAATATAAGCTACAGTAACTGGTACAAGGATCAGCCATCTCCCTTCTCATCCACATGTGGGTACATCCTGAAGAATGCCAAGTATCAGTGGGGTGTGACTGAAAATTGCAGCCAGGAATTTGACTTCATTTGCGAGTTTGGTAAGATACACAGCAGCTGGAACAGCGAAGTGAGTGTGCTGTGATCACAATGGGGCATAAATCGCCTTCTTGCTTCAAAGTAACTGGGAAATAACTTAATGAATCTTATTAAATGTGAACAAGCAAAAAGCCATATAACCCCAGCTCTTTTTCCAGTGTGCTGATGTACTCCTTATCTGGAGAAGGAAGAACCCACAAATCACTGGGAGATGTAGGTGCTCAGCTCAGACATTAAGGTCCAGGGTTCCAGCAGAGGGTTGATAAAATAGAAATGGATCTGAGAGTCACTGATCTGAGAGTGAGTTCACATCTATAGTGGACATAAGCTGGTTATGTTAAAGCACAGCTGCAAGAATAAACTCCCACGACACCATAGTACCTGGGCTAGGTGGGACATGTATGGCTGCCCTGTAAAAACACTCATTAATGTGTACCAGAAAAAATTCCATTTGTAACTGCAGCAAAAATACAGTCAGGCTTCCAGAGGCACCACTCCTTGCAGCCTGGAGTGAGCAAAAGTGAGAGCAAGTTTTTCTTGTTTCTTCTCAGACCCGTCCATCACGTGAAGTTCAAGGTTTTCCCCAGGTTAAGGAAGCAGACAGGAACCTGTACTTCCTGTGCTCAGACAGAAAATCCACAGACATTGTGTCCCTCAAATTGTGACTTGGAACAAACAGTTCTGGAAAGGAATGCTGGCAATATCAATCCTTTCAACATATAGATATGAGGGGAATTTGTGTTCCTCGCACTTTGCACAGGAGTACTTTCAACTGCAGCTAGAACTGTGGTCACCAGCACTGTGGAAGGACAGTCTGGCTGTGGGCTCACTATAGAGAAAGGCTTCCAATCAAGTGTGCAAGTACAGGTTTCCACAAGCCCTAGAAGTGCTACTGCCCTGTTCAGCAATCTACTACTACTGACATAAATAGCAAGTTGTTCTGCAATAATCAATGTAATAAAGTTTTGTTTCCTATTCCAATTTTCTGTTCCACACCGCCTCCCTACCCTCCTCCTCAGCACTCCCAGTTTACTCCCATATCCCCAGCACGTCCCACCTCTGCAAATACTTCTCACTGCCTCAGCTGTCTCCCCTGCAGCTGTTCCAGAGCTCCAGCTGTATGTGCTGGCCACTTGAATTCCACATCCCAGAATAGGTAAACATAGGGTTATAATTTCTACTCCTCACAGAGGCATTGATGTAGCCCCTTCTCTTCTCCCTAGATATTGCATTTCATGAAATTTTAGGGTGTTGGAGGTTTATATCTATACATCAAATTTAGCTGAAGATGACTAACATTAAAAATGACTGGGGGAGAGGAAACTGGCAGACAGCACAATCCCTTAAGCTTATTTTCCTTGCAAAAACAGACTAAAATTATTTTTCCATTGCAACCACGGTAGACAACTGTCTGTTTGTAAGGAAACCATCATCAGTTACCACAGGATCTGACTGAGAGCTCATTAAATTCAAAGAGCAACAATATCCTACACTACATTCATCATCCCACTACCCAGGAAACCAAGACCAGATCGAGGCAATTCTACCATTTGGTGCTCTGTAGGTTAGCAGTTTACTACAGTATGTAGTGAACCAGGGTTCATACCTAGAAACACAGACCAAGTTTTGTACATCTTTCCATGTAAAAGTTGCTGAGACAGCAAATACTGTGAGAAATCTTCACATAGAGAACAAAAAAAGGCATGAGATAATAGTCCATACTAGAATTTACCAGCAAGTTATTTTTCAAGCTTATTTAGAGAGCTCTAATCTGCAAACTGATCATGTTGCTATAGTTACAGCCAGGCTTAGCTTTAGCCTTTAAACAACAATAGCACACAATTATTGCAGTGTGCACACATTGGCACTGTTAATCAAGGGACTTGACGGGAGTGATCCAAACAACAACAGGAGGACAATGTATTTAAAACTGGGACTGTTGAAACAAAAACATCCTTTTGCAACACTCCCATATGAAAGCAGTTATTCACATCCTCCTCTTCAGGGTATTAAGTATCCTGATTACTACATGATACTAAGAATTCTGAAAGATAATTAACTGTCCCAGATTAATCAAAGAATGAGGTGTATGCATTTAGAGCTATGACCTTACCCATCTGAGCAGTCCTACTGAATGAAGTCAGTCAAATATCACACAGGAACAAAGGAGTCTCTGTTGCAGAAATGGGATCAGCTCCATACTTAATATGCAAACTATTCTCCAAAGCAATTACCTGAACATTATGCAATCCATACATCATTTTCAGAAGTAAGGAGTAACTTTAAACTTTCCAGTATTTCAGGTCAAATGCTAAGAGTTTCCCACAAAAATACTATTAATTTTTATAATTAAAATGTTTTTGTTCATTGAAAATGTCCTCAGTATTTTAAGGCAGAAAAAAACATAAACATATTAATTTCAACTTTTAAAAATAAAAATATTCAATTCTTTTATAATTTTCTTAAATTCGCTTAATTGTTTAGCTTAAAAGGGAGAAAAGGGAAGAAAGAGAAACAAAACAAAATGGGCACACAGTAGAATTGTAGCAGGATTTTTCAGAAATCCAAAAAGGTAATATTTGGTTTTTTTTCCTCCTGTTAGAATCTGGCCAGAGCATTGCTTGTGATAATTACAATGCCACTGTACAATGTGGATCAGGAGAAGTTATTGAAATTGAAGAGAGCTTCTATGGGCGGAAGACCCCTCACTACTGTGTGTCACAGACTCCTCTCCAGCTGGGAACAGATGAAGGCTGCAGCTGGATCAGTGTCAAGGATGAAGTAGCAGGTGGTATCTCACAGCACTGCTTGTCAGAAACACAGAGTGGGAACCAAAGTTCCTTGTCCCTCGAATACTTTGTGTTCCAGTAGAGTAAGCACATGGGAAAGGAGATTATTCCTAAAATAAAGGGAATCACAGAGAGCTTCTGACAGGGAGGAGGTTGCTACAGGAGGCTGGATGGAAAGGAGGGGTTTTGTGAGGAGCAAAGATTCAGAGAAAGAGAGGAGGAGCACAAGGAGGGGTTTTGTGAGGAGCAAAGATTCAGAGAAGGAGAGGAGCAGATAAAGGACAAGGGTGTACCTGGCTACACTCACTGTAGGAAGAAAATATGTGAGCACACTGATTCCTTGACAAATTTGGTGGGATACACAAGTATGACAGAGATTCAAGGCATCACATCCAGACAAACCTAACTCCAAAGCAGGAAGGGTGAAAAGGCTGGGACCTTGGGAACAGGAGGGACCTGCTGCTGCCTGCCACATGTCAGGCACCCACTCTGCCAGAGCCAAGGGCTTGGACACTAAACAGTGACTGTGGCCTGTCCCCAGGGTGATTCTTAAGGCATCCAGCCTAAATTAAACAAAACACATAAGCTTTAATTTTTTGTCCCTTTTCAAATTCAGCTTCGTTCAAATAAAATGAAATGGTCCTAAGAAATGCCACATGATAAGCAACACAGTAAAGTCAAAGTCATGTGCAAATTTGTCTAGAAACCCAAGACATGATACTGCTCCTCCAGCCTTTTTTGTTTCTCAACCATCTTTCAGCTGAGCTGTTGAGACAGTGAAGGCAAAAGCCACTTGCTGATGTGAAATGCTCCCTTTCCAGGTCAGTGTCATGGTCTGCAGGCCTGCCAGGTGGCAGCAGATGGCACTTTCTTTGGAGATCCTTGTCCAGCTTCGGGCAGCTATTTGTCTATTCAATACCACTGCAAGGAAGGTAAGAGGGAGGGGACACACCAAAATACTGTGCTGTTCTTTGCTGTTACACTGTGACCATTGATATTTATCTTAAAAATCACTGTTCCATCCTCAGGGAAGAAACTGGAATGGTGGTGATCATGAAAATAGGCACAAAAATGTAGATTCCTGGTCCTAACTGAGGGGTTCTGGGTAGAATACAAAGCCCAGAAATTCAGACACATGAAATACATTTAGATGAAACTATGTTCCAACAAGAAGTTTGATTAACATTCATGGAAAAGAATTAGCTCCCTGTCACACCACTAATGCACACAAATTAGCTGTAGTACCAACTGTGGTTTGGAGCAGGTTGGCTCTCCATGCCTGAAAATTAATTGAATTTTGCAAGAAAAGTAGACAAAACACTGGCACTGAATTCTGTCATTCTGTTTTGCAGGTCTGCAGCTGGTTATGACAGACACATGTTTTGTTTTTGAAAATATCACGCTCACATTGAACTGGCTGCTCTCACCATACTCTGGGAATCTTTCCTGTACCATTAGCACTGGAGATGGTCACACCATTGATCCCTACTACCCTCTATCGTAAGAGAAAGCTTTCATTTCTCTTCAGACAAACAGTGCATTTCATTGCTTGCACTTTATGGAGTGTGCCACATCTCATACATGAGATGGTAAAAACTAAATAGTTTAATAATAGAACATACCTATGAGAGACTTAGATTCTGCAAAAACCTGTTCTGAAATCAATATAAAATTTTGTATTAAGCTACCAACCACAACCTTTCTATTATAACAAGTGTTTCCTATTTCCAAGATTATTTATTCTAGATCTTAAGACTCAAAATAACCGAAAATGTGTCAGTAATTGCCAAACTACAAGCAAATATTAATTCCTTAAGTTTAAAAAAGTGGTTTTTGAAAACAATTCAAATATAACAAGGACATTCTGTAGTTTTTCTTTTGTTTTAATTGCATAAAAATCCTGTCTTTAATAGAGCAAACATTTTTCTGCTGCATTTAAAAATCAGATTTTGTCTTAGTGATAGGAATGACATTTGAATGAATGAAATTCAGGGATGTGTCAAGGTGAAGGACTTCCCAGGATGGTCTTCCACAACAAGCAGCTGTTGTTCTGTTTCTATCCTAGACTGCTCAGCAGCCTCACATACATGTACTCCTCTCCTGGGGAGTTTGCTGTTTTTGTGGAGTGCACCACGAGCGAGTGGCACGTGCTGGCACAGAGGCAGGTGACTGTTCAGGATAAGGTGGATCAGCTCAGCATCACTGGGTGCTACAGCCTCTATGAAACAGGGAACAGCTCCCACTGCCGTACGCTCTATGGGGAGGTGCTGTGGATCCAAGTTCAGCTCACTGGAGGTGAGGATAATTTCTCTGCACGATTTAAAGGGAAGGATAAATATTATTGCCATCCATGGGATAAAATAAGGATTTTCATTATGCAAAATAGTCCTTCTTTTTAGTGGATGTTTTCCCTCTAATTGTTGTATTCCTGCAATTTGATTCTCTCAGTTCTCCTGGAGGGGTTCTTCTTCAGACATATTTCACCACCTAAATCATAAGCATAAACCCTTTTTTCCTACTGCCAAAGCTGACAGCACAAGCATAACTTTAGTCCCTAAAATCCACGTGATGCCAGTCAGAATATTTCTGTATTTGAAGTTAAAAATGCATGGAAATGCTCCTCTGATTAGAATAAGAGGATTCCACTCTGAGCTGGACACATTTGCTGTTGTCCAGTTCTTTCTCACTACAAGTTCCTGGAAGCCACATATGCGCTGAAAAAAATTAAAATTCAGTAATGTATGTTTGACTTCTCAAAATATTCCCACCAGAAAAACACGCAATAGATCTTTCATTAAGTCACCTTAAGTGACTTTATTAAAAATGACTGCATTGCTGCAGTGTTCTTGTGACTCCTGTATAAACACTGGAATGCTGCACAAAGCAGCTGGAATTTATTGGCCTATTGCACAAACTGTGAGAAATGTTCATTTGTGTTTTTGCAGGCAGTGGAGTAACCTACAGTGTGTTAGCAGATAACTTGACACTGACTGAATCCAGTGCAAAGGAAGGTCTTGTCCCCCATAACCTGACACTCAACAGTGCCTCTCAAGAGCTGATAGGCCCAGGGATACATCAGCTGGAAATCCGAGCATCCAGGAACACGAAGGCATCGGAGACGTCCGAGAGTATTGCTGTTCATTTAATTGAGCCAGTATCTGGAATTCAGGCTGCAGTAGCTTCCCACACTCTGCAGCTGGGGGAGGATTTGGAGGTGAATGTCTCTGTGTCCCATGGTGCCCCAGAGAAGCTGGTGTTTGAGGTGGTTGGAGCCAACCAAACCCACTGGCACAAAGCAGATGGCCCTGGTGGCGAGCCGCGGACGTACGGCGTTCCTGTGCCCTCAGAAGGTACAGCACACTGACACCTCCTGTGCCTCCTGGACATCACACATCAACACAGGTCACAAAACCAGGCACAGCACCCTGGGCTAGGGGCAGTAATCACACCTGAATTTGGCAGCTTTTCTGACTGCTCAAACTTAATCTGTGGAGCAGGATGAACAGCACAGTCCTATGTAAATGAGCTAAATTACAGAGCTGACAAATGGCTCTGCATATGCAGGCTCAGAGCAAGGCTTCACCTGATTCTTGCAATGCAAGAGACACAGTGAAAACACATAGGGTTTATTTTTTCATGGCACCATCTGATTGAAGTACAAATGAGGACAGTTTATTGAATAGCAAAGTGTTTTCCTCCTGTTTGTTCATAATGTTTCAAGTTTAGGTTGCTCTGCATTTTACACTAAAGTAATTCATAATAAGAGGAGTTCTCAGAAGAGATGACAAAGAAAAGGGGAGTTTTTCTGTGTGTCCATTTCCAACACATAACTTTTGTTGGAGTTAAATATGAATAAACATTTTAGTAATACTATCCTTCCATTATTACATAGTCAAAGCCTTTAAAATGTGGAATTAGGCAGATTGTGCTGAAGAGTTAATTAACAGTGGCAGAAGATAAAAAAGTTTCCACCTCTAATGAGCTATTCCAACCCCATGCCAAAGTGGGAACAGCAGAAGCTAATTATGATTTCATTTCATATTTTTAAATTATTCAATATTAAAGTTTTATTTGTTCTCCCTGTACCCATTTGAACATCCCTTCCCCATAGGCAGAAATTTTCAAACAAGATAGCTGCTGTCTCAAGATGCCTAAACTCATTTGTCCTCCAGGGTTTGTACACCTCTAGTTTCCTGTGTGATCGTATCATAGCCAGCTGACAAAGAACAGCATGACAAGGGCTAGGAAAAGGACAGCTGAGTTATTAAGAAGTTGAGATAAAGGGGAAAAACATTCCAGGAAAAGCATTTCAGCCATGGGCACCCATCAGAAACCCCCCTGAAAACTCTTAACAGAAAAGAAGGGGTTTTTTTAAAAAATTGGATATTATAGCTCAAACCTGTTGGACTGGACCCACTGAAAACTCTTAACTGGCCCTTTGCCTTCTCTAGGTACTTTTCTAGTGAAAGTGGTGGCCATGAATGCCTTCTCAAACATGAGTCTGGATCTTGGATTCATCACTGTGTTGGCAAACAGCTCCCATAAAAAAGGTAATTACATTAATCTGACAGGGCTGGTTTTGACCACGTAAGTGTCTTTTTGCAATCAGAGCATTTCATGGAGTGTTTATGGTTTGCATGTAGTAATTGCTTTCCTTCCACCAACAGTGCTGAAAACTTTTGTGGAGGCTTCTTCCTGATGAAGGCAGATTCCCTGACTTTGATGTAGTCATAAATTAGCATCACTCTGTATATGTAACACATTGCACATTTGCTGTTTGTCCTAGAAATAATTAGTGAAGTTTATGGCTCGGGACATAGCTTTGAAACCAGAAAATATTTGCATCACAGCAGTCTCATAAATTGCTGTCACTAATGGCTTCGAGATGGCTCATCCTTACATTTACAAGAGCAGATTATACCAGAAATAAAATAACCTTAGCACTAATTGTATTGAAAGTTTTCCGGTGCTTTCCATCCATTTTCCTTTGTACATCAGTGAAACTCCATCACCTCCTGTGAATATATTTTGATTTATACCATTATGTTTGATGAATCAGGATCATCTCCTTTGTAGTCTGTGATGAGGCTGTTGTTACCATTTTACCTATTTGACTGGGCTGTTTATCACAGCTCTGGAGTCTGATTCTTACAGCCCCATCTTTCACACTGCCAGTAGTCAAATCATGTGGATTTAAGTCATATTAACTGAGGATGTCTGAAAGCTTTACAAGTAGCACTAAAATATTCTGTTCTTTTTTGCATTAAACAGATTCTGCTAAGGAAGAAGGCAGATACAAAACAAATACCCGAAAGAAAAATGTAAGTATTATTTAAGGATCTTTCTTTAAAATTGCTTAGAAATTTTTCTTACCAGTGAAAGTGCTGTATAAGACAGGGAAAAGAAGTATTTGTAGCATAGTAAATTATGGACTAGATGTTCTGTTTCCCATATGGCTTAACACAAAATCTACACCACAAGTCTTGGAGACAAATGTGTTAACAGGCATTCCATCTATAATTCATAAAAAAGATTAAAGAATATGAACTTTTCACAACAATTCAGTTTTGGAAGTTCAAATGTGTTTAGATGAATTTTTAATTCATCTACTTGACTAATGCAAACCTCTCTCTGAAGAGTGATCCTACAAGCAGAGTCTAATATATTTTATACGGTTCCCAAGTGTTTTCTACTTCTGTATTGGAGTGTTTAAATTATTTTGCAATGAAAAATTTTCCACTTTATGGCAAACTAAGAAGTTAATGATACACCAATTGCTAGCAGCTGTCCAAATTTAAATAATAAAAATGCCTGATAGAATATTTTATCATCTTAAAAGTCTAGTTTTTAACTGTAACACTAGCAGACAGACATCTGCTATGGGAGATTTATTGCTCCACTAGAAGCCATCATGCTTTACAGATTGCCTGTAAGAATAGATTGCATCAGAGGAATACAAATCTAATCCAAACCCAAGTTTATCACAGTTTGGTACACAGAAAGACAAACTCAGCTACCCCTTCTTCTCTTTGTTTATAGCAGCACTGTATCCAATTCAGAAAAAAAAGGGATGCACCAGAATACAAATGGTTATTCAAGGGTTGGAGGTCTTGGTCCAGATGTGAAGGTTTAATAGGAATTAATTTCCTAAGTACCTGGTTCTGAAAATGGGAGCTGCACTCCTAAACCAATTCTGCATTTGGGAGAATTTTGCCACACAATTTTTCTGTGCCATCTGCTTCCATTCCCATAGCTTCTACTTCCATACTTCCTCTGACAAGGGAAAGATCACATAAACTACAGATCTGCATCCAGTGATTTGGGGTCTAAACTTTCAGACCCTTTTCATTATAAAGAAGAAAAGTGTATGTATGTTTATACATGCTTGTGTTCTAACTGATATATTTACTTATTTAGGATCACAAAATATATATTAAACCGAGTCGCCATGTGGATCCTTTCACAACTGTTACACTTGGCTGGCCAGACGACAACAGTAATTCCAGTTTTCTCTGGACCTGTGGTTTGTGCATTTCTTGAATTTTTTTCACCAACTTGTTCTTGATGAGTGACAAACTCACTGTTGTGTCAGATCCAGTGCTGAAAATCTGACTTAAGGATGCTTCATTTTCTGGCTTTAAAGTTTGCCACTCAGTGTACATGAAGAATGTTCTTTTACCAAACCCTAGTTTTGGCACCCAACTAATTATGGTATATAATATGGCATAGCACTCCATTTTGTCTTCTCTCAATGGTTTCAGTTTTTCAAGATCTACCTGTCCTAAGCTTCACTCTCATAGCCAAGGACTAGTCCCAAGTGACTTGCACAGTTAGGCATTTGCAAAGTACCTGTGTCTCAATAAAACAGCAATAATTAACATTAAACATGATGCAAAAACATTTCCGTCTGAAAACAGGATTGGGATTCAGGCCATCTGTGTTCTATCCCCATAATTATCCCTGACCTCATTCATGACTTTGGAAAAGCCTGTACTCTGAATCCAGATTACCAACTCTTTAGATTGTGTTCAAGAAACTTGTCTATAAAGCTCTTTGAAACTTATGGCAGGGAAGTCCTTTATAAGATGCTGTTCCAACTGCTGTTTCTGCAGGAGCTTGCTGGCCTTCCTGGAATGAATGTGTGAAGCAACAGATAATCCTAATCAACCAAAGTGAGGTGCAAATCCCACCTTCCTGCCTTCCTCCTCCAAAATCAGCAGTGACTGTCAGGATTACTGTCCAAAACCATGGCAGTGAAGAGGGACAGGATGAGCAATGTCTCTATGTGACTGCAAAACAACAACTGCAACTGGAAATCAGGTCTGGTTTTAAACCCTGGTATTCACTGGTTAATATTATCACGAGCATAGTGCAAGGCCACAGTTTCCAACAGTAATGATAATAAAGTTATTGTTCTTTTAGAACCATAGAATCACAGAATGGTTTGGGTTGGAAAGGACATTAAAGATCATCTTATACCACTCCTCAGTCATGGGCAGGGATACCTTCCATTAGATCAAGGTCCTCAGAGTTCCATCCAGCCTGGCCTTGAACACTTCCAGGGATGGAGCATCCACAGCTTCTCTGGGCAATCTGTGCCAGGGCTTCAACACCCTCACAGTAAAGAACACTTATTGTTCTAAATCCATTTACACCTTACCATTATAAAAATTACTGACCAAATAAGTCTTGCTGCATTTTTCAATCCATGTTTCTGAACACAATCCTTTTATAAACTGAAACACATTCTTCCAGAAAGCACTTAGGGTTTTTGACCCCACTGCATTTTTCCAATGTTGAAGATTTTAATGTGTCAATCTCATTGAAACAAAAGGAATAAATGCCGTAAGTCTGAAATTTCTCCTAGTCATACTATGTGTAACTCCCATCTTACTTCTTTATAGGTGTGAGGCAAACTGCAAGCCAGTGAATGTTAGTGATGAAGTTGTTTTGAGTGTCTCTGGACAAGAGGACTCCCAGGCCATATATTATAACTGGTATTTAGATAACACATTCCAAAACAAGGTGAGAGCACCACATTTGTCAGAAATACTGCACACACAAAAATAAATATCCACAAAGCCATATGGCCTCAGAGGGATATTTTATCAAATGGATGCTTAGAAACTACTGGAGAAGTCTGAGACAAAGGGGTGCCTGGGTTGGGAGGGGTTATAATGGAGGGCACCAAACTGCCATCCTGCTCCTAATAAATCACACCAGAAAGAACAGAAAAGAGTCTCTACTGCCATTTGTTCTTTTCTGTCTGATTTTCCAGTCTACAGCCCTCCCTCTAGCCTGTGGCCTGACTGGTTTCCAGCAGAACTCTTTGCATTTGCTTCAAAGCAACACATCCGTGTTGAGAATGACCAGCTCCTTCTTGCAGACACAGGGAGAAGCTTTCCAGATTAAAGTAACAGGTAGGGGCTAACAGAGTTTTGAGGATTTTACAGACTCCTGTGACATAGTCTCTGCTGACACAACATCACATTGATGTCACACGCATAGTCTCACTGACAAATGTGAAGGTAATTTAGTCCTCAAGTTGAAAGGTGCTACTTTATATGTACATTTTTTAAAATAATGAAGAGGTAAGTTTGTTCTGGGGTATCTCACAGCAGCAGAAATTCAGTTATCTCACTCCAAGCTGTTAATAACTTGGTTAAGGCTCACCTAAAATGAAGTTACGCTAAATGCTTGATCAAATAATAGAGCTTTGCTTTATAATGCAAACATTAACATATTTGTAATACAGTAATTTCACGATTATATGCCGCACCATTTTGACTAAAATTTTGCTCCCACCCCAGAAATGCAGCTTACACTGAGAAGCAGCTAATATATGAAGAAATTTCTGAAATTTCCAAACCCAGAAGTGCAAGCCGAGGTGCCGAGCCCAGCACCTGCCAGTAAAACCCAGGATTACGCGATTGTTACAAATTGGTTACTGTGTTGTGTGGTGAGTGGAGGCGGGCTCCGTGCCGGTAGCACGGGGGATTCCCTCCTGCCGGCCCCATGGCCTGGGGGAGAGGCAGGGGGCTCTGTGCCTCCCTCCCATCGGCGCCGTGGGAGTGGGGGGCTCCATGCCCACCTCGCACCACGGGGCAGCAACAGGCCAGGGCGAGCGACCCCAGCGGTGGCAGCGGCTGGCCCCAAGCGGCCCCGCCGAGCGGCAGCGCCAAACTGGACCACCCGGCTGCATCGGCAGCCCCAAGCAGGCCAAGCCCACACGGCCCGAGCTGAGCCAGCAAACCCCGCGATCCTGCGATTCTGTTACTAATTGGCAACTGTGAACGACACAGCGGCTTATAATCAGGTGCGGTTTATGTATGGACAAAGACCTAAGAGTTGCCGACACCTGGAGGTGCGGCTTATAATCAGGTGCAGCTTGTAATTGTGAAATTATTGTAGTTCTTTTCCTCGAATGCTTTCCTGAGGGGCAGACAGCCCCGTGGCTCGGCAGGTGATGCCAGGGCACGGTCCTGGCTGACTCTGCTCCCTGCCCTGGCAGCCACGACCCAGCGAGGCTACGGGGAGGGCTCGTTCCTGGTGAGCACCGCGCCCCCGCCCCACGCCCCCGGCTGTGCCGTGAGCCCCGGGCACGGATCGCTGCTCACCGCCTTCAGAGTCTCCTGCAGCACTCCCGAGGGCTCAGGCAGCTCCAGTCCGAGCAGGCAGCTCACATACTGCTTCTATGTGACACCAGCTAGGTCCCCAGGTGAGCTGTTTGGCTTCTCCTAACCTAAAGCACAAGCTGCCCTGCTCTGCAGGGCTCACGAGTGAACCATTCTGTTCTCACAGAGCAGGAGGTGTCTGTCTCTGTGGTATCTGCTCCCTGACCCCTTCTTTCCTGTTTCAGATTCTCTCCTGGATTGTAGCCCAGATCCTGAACTCTTCCCAGTTTATCTTCCACTTGGAGAAGAGGAAAATGATTTTATTTTACATGTGACAATTATTGTTAGCAACAATTTTGGGGATACAGCCCAAACAAATGCTTCAGTGAAGGTACAGGTAGAATTATTTCATTCCAAGAACTCTCAAGTTGATAACCAACCCATAATTGACTTTTGAAGCTTCTTCCTGTTTTAGATATATTAATTCCTTCTGAATGTGCCATAATCACCATTCTTCTATCTAACTGTGGCTATTCTCTGTGTGCTCAAGGTCAAAAGATCATCCATTGCCCTTTTTTTCTAGAAAAGAAGTCTAAAAGAATTGTTTGGACATTGACTGAGCAGTGTAAGCCTATTCACTGAGTCTGGAATTTCTCTGTGTAGCCCCAAAAGCCTCCTGCTTCTTCCCCAGTGCCACAGTAAGGAGACCCTTATCAGGCCATTAAAAATAAAACATTTAAAATGGGGAACACCAAGTTTTATGTCCCACTCTATCTAGACTGTCATTAAGATGATCATGGAAGCTGTTCATATAAAATGGTAACAGCCTTGGCAATGTTGAGAGCATATCTGATTCCTTCATCAGGTTGGACCTGCAGATATGATGGATGGGAACCTGACCCTGCAGGCTGTGATAGCTGAAAAGGCAAACACCATCCTAAAAGATGGAAACAACAGCATGAGTCTTTTCCAGCTGTACAAGTCAGTGACATCTGTCCTTAATCAGCAGATCCAAGAGGAAAGTTTTAACATGTCTTTACAGACAAATACACGAAAAGAGGTCAGCAAAACTCTTGCTTTCTTCAGTACAATGTCATATAATGGACTCTTCATATTCTTTGACAGCTCTTAAGTAATAAAAAGCTCACGTATCACCACTTGAAATCAATGAAGGTTTCAAGTTTCTAGCATCTGTCTCAGTGTTTGGCACAGGTTTCAGCTAGTTTTCACTATTTGTCTACGTGAATTATTTTTTTAATCACTCATCAGTAAAACAGTTCTCAATTGTTATTTCATTAATTTAAACTAGTTAATCTAAACCTGACTTTCCAAAGCAATTTATATATCAATAAAATGGCATCTCCAGTGGGATAAATACACTGTCTAATTTTCCCCAAAGCACTAGATGGCAGGTAATTTTCTTTTGTCCATTTTAGACACCAGTTGATGTTTCAGTCATAAGCTGATATTTGTACAGTGTTTTGAGTGCCTCAGATGGAGAGGTCTAGAGAATGTATCCTTCAATTATGATTCATTATTTGAATAACATCAATCACACATGGCTCTGCTTTCTCTGGAAGCAGCATTTACACAGTAATTCACATACATTAGTACAATTTCTCACAAGTAACTCTCCTTGCTCTTAACGGATGTTAAGTGTATGAATTCTCTGTGCTGGGAGCTAACATAAAACTCGTGATTATATAATTACTGGGGCAAGTGGCATCTTGTCAGTAGGGCTAATATCAGCTCAAATGATCCTTGTTGTGGAGCCTTACTCTACTGCATAACTTACAGCAAGTCTGCCTGCCAATACACAGCACTACTTTCACAGTCCTAATTAACATCTTGTTCCTTTGCCTAATTATCCCTTTTCATCCCAAGCTCCGAGGGCTGATGCTGACAACTCTCTCTGTTGTTAACATAACATCAATGCAGACTGCTCTGAAGATGTCAGAGGTACTGAAAGAAATCACTTACAGGAGTGAAGAGCTGTCTGTCTCAGCACAGGTAAGAATCAATTCATCTTATATCTCCTCACACTAAAAGTAGAGACTCTAATTATCCCACTGACCTTGGAAGAGTTTCAATGCCTTAAAATTATCTGTTCTTACCCATTTTTTTTTAACTGTACCACCCTGTGTATTTTGACCAGTAGTATTTTGACTCTGTTTAGAGTAAGTAAATTCAACTCTCAGATGTTGTCTCAGCAATCTGTACAGTCCAGGTTATGCCCATTACATTTTAGTCAGAAATATGTCAGGGTGTATGTTTTCTCTTGTAAAGCACTTTTAGAACCCTGAAAAAGATTGGCCCCAAGAGGGTTTTTCCCCATGTTCATTCATCCCTGATCCTGGCACTGCACAAAATGCACCTAGGCAATGGTCAAGGAACATGTCAGCACCCAGAGAAATTGGGCACAAATGTGCAGGTTGGTCTCACAAAAGTATCTCTTGAATCTTGTCTGCAACAAGACATTATTAGTAGATGATGCTATTTATGCTTACAGGGTGAGCATACTGCAGGACAGAACAAACTGTCACTGGGGGAAGTTTCCCAAATATGCAGGCAGTAAAAACAGCTGTCCTGATTTCTGATGTATTATAGAGCTGGAGCCAGACAATGGCTTGGGAGCATTTCAGCAGGATGTGGTTAACTTTGGCAAGATAAGAACACAGCTCAGGTCCAGCCCTTACCCTGCAGAAAGGCTGCTCAGTGTTCACAGGCTGCGATGTGTCCAAGCCTGAAGTGAATTTGCTTGGCTCCTTCACTATCCTGGGCTAAAATCTGGCCAGTGCTTTCTCAGTCACAAAGCTGCACCCAGGTACAAAATAAAAATTGTAAAACTGATTCTTCTTTGGCACTTAGCACTTTGGCACAAAGATAGAAATGTATAACCTAATTTACTACTTTACTGTACATCTAAAAGCTATCCTTGCCCAGGGCTTGACAGGCAAGTTATTAATCTTTTTATGGATTACATCTCTAGAAGAAGGCTGCATTTTTCATGCCTGTATTCCATTTTGGTGTACCATCTAGTATTAGCATTAGCATTAGTATTAGTATTACCATCTTTATTAGCATTTGAAGTATTATCCCAGCACAAATAATTACAGTAAAAACAGCTGTAGCCACTAATAGTCCCAAGAGATTACTGACGTTGCAATATTCAGTAAATGACACAAGTGTCACTTCTGTCATTTGTAGTGCCAGCACACATAAACTGCTCTCTGTGTTTGTCATGCAGGTGGAAGCCAGCAACACTCTGGAACATGTCAGTGCCTCCTTGCTTGCTGTAAACACAGAGCACAGCAGAGATGGTCAGGAGTTAAAGGAAGCAGCCAACTATCTGTTTAATGCAGTGAGCAATGTTCTTAAAGCTTCTGTAGAAATCAGAGCTGGGAACGCTTCAGTGCCAGAAGCAGAACAGGTAATTCAGATTTGGTCCAGTTTATACTGTACTATGTGTGAATATTTGTTTGCTTTGGGAGGTTTTTAAAATCTCTGGGCCCTGCTGTATTTTTAAATTGGTGCTGGGAAGGGTTCATTGTGACACCATGAAGGACTTGAATATCAGAGGAAATTTCTCCCCAGTTAGATACGTTAGATTGAATGTCTGGCAATGAAGATGATGGAGGCCTTTTAAGATTTGTTACATTGAAAGCTGAACGGGACAGCATCAGCTCTCACCTCTAATTGATGACAAGCACATTGTGGTTTTTTTTTTTTATTTGCTTCTGTCCCCTCCTTTTGCCCCATAATTCAAGGAAGCCACAGGTATTAAATATTCACAACTGCCGCCACTACTTCACAGCTTGAACCAGCTCTGGTTGCTGCTTACACTTTTGCAGAAAGCTCTGATTATCTGTTCAGAAAGATGCAACATGTCTATTTTGTCCTACCCTTTCCTATCTATAAGTGAATTGTCACAGCTGACTCTGTGAGTGTCCTGGGCTGAACATACTTGAATTTCATCACTGCAAGGGAGTAGGGATGAAATAAATCTAACCAGAGAGAAAAGATTATGAACTGGACGAGTTTCCCCACAATAATCCACTAATAATACACAATTGATATGTAATTAGGTCTTGCTTTTCCAAGTAACTAAAAACTAGCCTGTGCAGCTAAAGACATTAATAGACAATACTGATGCCATGGTTGTAACTTCAATGTGTAGAAGTTACAAATACTACAATATAGAAGCAAAATCTGCAAGGCATTTATTTGCTATCTGCAATGTTTCAATGAGAATTACAGAAACTGAATTGCAATGGAATAACTTTCTCTGATATTAGGAAGCTCATCACCAAGCTTGTCAGCTTAGTAAGACAGCAAAATTGAATGGAAGCAATGACAAATAATGTGCAGCTTGATGATCCTGAGTACCTTCATTGTGAGTTTCCTCCTCTAATCCTTTTCCAGAGTTCAGTGTCACACCAGCTCCTGAGTACAGTTGAAAATCTCCAGAGTGCCCTTCTGTTTGGGAAGGCACCAGGTGATGAGCCAACAGTCCTCACCTCTTCCTCTGCCACAATGTACATGCACAGGTAACAGCTGCAGTGTCACCCACTGAGGCTTTTGAGAGCTACAAATGTTCATTCCAATGTGCCTAAACAGAATGTTTGGAACTTACTAAATATTTTAGCATAATGACAATGTTAATAGTGCAACAAGGCTGTTAGTGCCTGACACTGAGAACAGTTTGGACTCCAGGAGCATCACCTTAGAAATTCCCATGCTGTGTGTTCTTTAACCAGCACAGAATTGACTACAATTTCCTGAACAAGGCAGTATTCACTTACTTTTGAAATTATGTAGAAAACTCATGTCACGCCAGCTAAGGGTTTCTTTTCTTTTCCAAGTTGCCAATAATGACATGTTATATGGAATTGTAACCAGCTTGGCAGAAGCAAATACAATCTTGAGGAGCCTGACAAGCATTTACCATTCCCTATAATCATTTCTGAATTGTTTCCTGAGAGCCTGGTTTTCATCCACATCAAACTGTGCATTCAAATCAAGAGCATGTTCACACAGAAATCAAGTCCTTCAACCAAGTACATCTTGGTACAACTTTCTCTGCAGACATGCCAATTTTACCCCTTTTTTAGTGATTCTGTAGTAGCATTATGTGGAGTACTGCATCAGGGACAGATTCATGTGCAAAGTATTTACTGGCAGGCTTAGAAATAGTTTTGCAACTAAGTTATACCCATGAAGAGAGAAAGCTTTCTCTGTAGATATGAAGTCCATGCTATTGATGTTTGGGTTTTTTCTGGTGTTTCTTTTTCCTTTCATTATTTTTTTTCTCTTTTTTCTCTGCTTTGCTTATGCCCAACCCTAACTGGACAGATTACAAACAGAAAACATGGATAGCACATCCATTAACATCTCCAATTCCAGCTCTGCCAGCTTTACTCTCCCACCTGCTTCCTCTCTCAATGTTTCAGGAGTTGATGGTGAAATAGTGGATATAAGGGCAAGTAAACAGCTTTTATCTAACTCTATCTGATATCCAGCTTACATTCCTGATCTAATGGTTTTTAAATCGTTTATCCTTTCACAAAGAACACACAAGCACACCTGTTCCTCCTGTCATGCCAAGAAAATAATTTGAAATTATTGGTCAAAGAAGCCTTCATTTATCTTAATTGCATGAGGTTGGTTCAGCAAGTTAAAGACAACTGAATTATTAAATTCTACATCCCATCAGCCCTTTATATACACTTCGATTCACACGTTCATGGCAGGAGCAGGCAATGCCATGAATCAATACCTACAAATCTGTTGCTGTTTGTTTGCATCTTATGCTCTGAGGAGGGATGCAACAGCTCAGAGTCCAAATCACATTCAAAGCAACCTACAGCAGCCTTCTTTCATCCCAGCAAGAAACACCTGAGTGTGGGCACTCAGATCCTGCAGGAGACAAATGTGGTGATGGTGGTACATCCCCCACCTGAATTAGGACATAGTGTTTTTTCCTTCAGAACAATAGATTGAAAATAAATGTCATATTTCCATAATAAATTATCTGAATATGTCTCTGGTTGAATTGACCCTCTCAGGAGACCCCTAAAATACCTGCAAACATTTGTTTTTTTTTCATTGCATCTTTTCCAACTCTGCCAAAAACATGTAACAGTGTATGGAAACAATAAAGATTGTTGTAGACATTTCAGAATGAAAATCACTTTCAAGGTTTATAGACCCACCTTAGAGATAAGGTAGAGTCTTATTTAAATCTGGATACAGATTTCTTGGAAGTTGACTTCTATTTGGGTCTGGGCTCAATCTTTCACTATTCAGCAATTCAGAGTGTGAATAAAATGAAATATTGACAATAGCTCAGTTGTCTGATTGTTAATGTCTTCCAACAGATGGTGAGCTTTGCCATGAATCCCTTTTTCTCCAGTGACAACAGTTTTGACATCAGTGGAACAGTGGGAGGTCTAAGCCTAACTGGGCTGGATGGTTTGATCATACCAGTCAGCAACCTCAAAGAGAACATTGAGGTAAATCCACTATTTCCTAATTCTCACCTTCTTTTCCCATTTTTTAACTTTCTCCATTACCAAACTGTCTTTTGTGTTACCATTTGTGAGGTGAACACAAATGCTGGTAGTGTTCATTACATTAGGCAATGGCCTGAAGCTGTTTGTAGTTGTGATGGAGGGATTTGTGTGATGTGGTAAATGAAATAACAAATATTTCTGTCTTCTCTTGAAAAGGAAGCACTTTATTCTTCCTTTAAATGAATGCAATAATGCTGATGGTTGTGGAATTACAGATTACAGTCATCCCAAAGCACAATGTGAAATCTGATTTCATCATCCAACCACTGTATTTATTGTACTGTGCTTTGGCTTCCCATCCCATGTATAAAATGACATCTAAATCATTCATATGTGTACTTCATGCAGCCAGTGTCTCAGTCATAACCACAGTTCTCAGTTCAGAAATGCACCAAGGGTCATAGGCTTTGTGATGAGTCTACAGAGATTTTAAATTAACTTTGCAGAGGTTAGTTTACATTATCAAGAAAATTACTTTCAAAGTGATATTTTTGCTGGCCATGCTTTCCTGATGTTACAAAAAAGATAATCTAGCATGTGGCTGCATGCTAAGAAGAAAAAGGCTTTTCTGCATTTAAACCTATGTCTTTCTGTTTAAAACCAGATCATCTTACCACACCTCTCAGCAACTCAGGAAGATAAGATTCTGTTGAAGCTGGGCAATTACAGCACTTTTCAAGTCAATGTTACCTCAGAAAACACATCTATAGTGATCCACCTGGAATGTGAACATGACATCCCACTAATACTTTACTTGGGGTATGGCTATCATCCAAATGAAACCACCTATGACATCAAAAATCATCTGTTCTATAAGAAAACTTCTGGAGGTAAGATAATTGGTTAGTGACCCATGAACTTGCAGAATGAGCCTTGACCATGAGTTCAGGTGTCTAGCTGGAAACAGACCTCATGCTTCAAAGTTCCAATCTCTTGAATAAAGTGTTCATTAACTGGAGCAAAGATTGGGATGATTTGATCAATGAGTTGGTTTATTTATGACCTGCAATACAGCTGCATACTTCTGAATTAGCTTTTCTATATATACATTGAAACAAAAATATTTATGTTCTAGGTGAGACAAACAGCTGGGTTCTCAGCCCAGAAGAACTCATTTTTGGAGAGGGAACCTACTATTTCATGGTTTTACAAGATACGGGAATGGATTCAACGCTGTACAATGGGCTAACCATAAATGCCACTTGCTTTGCATCCCGCTGTGTATTTTGGGACGAGCACCAGGGAGGCTGGAACAGCTATGGGTGTCATGTAAGTAGAGCAAAACAAAACAATGTGTCTGTTACACACTTCAAAGCCAGCCCTCATAACCATCACCATGTAGTAACTGACACCATAAAACAAAATCATTCTGAGATGTTTTAATAAACTCGAGAAGTTTAGTCATATTGAACCAACCTTTAAACAACATTTCCATTTCTATTTTTTGGGATGAACTTCTATATAAGAAGAAATGGAACCATTCTGACAAGGCCATAATATACTGTACTGCTCATTACTTTCAGATGTTAGAATTAATATTCACTATTGGAACTTGAACAATTTGGTGTGCAGCAACTCTCAACTTACCAATCTCAGTGCTGTCTTTTCATCTGCTTGGTCAGTCATCTAATACTTTTATCAGGAATCTTTTTTTGGTTTCAGGTAGGACCAAAAACAAATCCTAGCAGCACACAGTGCCTCTGCAATCATCTGACCTTCTTTGGGAGCTCCTTCTTTGTCATACCCAATGCCATAGATGTCAGCAAAACAGCACAGCTGTTTGGTACATTCGTGGAAAATCCTGTGGTGGTGACAACTGTAGGATGCATCTTTCTGATATATGTGCTTGTAGTTATTTGGGCACGAAGGAAAGACATCCAGGATGATGCCAAAGTAAGTCTCCAGCTAATAAAGTCAATGTATTCAGGCAATTCCCACCATGCCTAGCCTGTTTTAATAGGAAGCCTTTAAGCAATCCTATTCCTTTCCCTGTAACTCTCTCTTTACTGGTAAGCAAACATTGTTCACGAGATCACAAATTCCTACTCACAGCTTTCAGGAATCTGTACTTACAGGACAGCTAACATGCTGCTTGTGCTGTGTGGCTCTGCAGGTGAAAATCACAGTCCTGGAAGACAATGATCCCTTTGCTCAGTATCGTTACCTTGTGACAGTTTTCACGGGACACCGCCGTGGGGCAGCCACAACCTCCAAGGTATCAGTGGCACTGTGTGGGAGGAGAGTTTATTTGCTTAGAGAACTGGATTGATAAAGGAGCACCTGAGGCTGTTAAACAGGACAGCTCAAATGCACTGTCTGAGCCAGAAAGCCCTTAAGTTTGATGAAAGGAGAAGTAATCACACATAGGCTTGAGATGTGCAAATCTCCATGTTTTCTTTTTATTTTCCAGGTGACTCTCACCCTCTATGGTCGGGATGGAGAGAGTGAGCCCCACCATCTAAATGATCCTGATACACCAGTCTTTGAACGTGGAGGAGTGGATGTTTTCCTCCTCTGTACCTTCTTCCCTCTTGGGGAACTGCAGAGTATTAGATTGTGGCATGATAATTCAGGGGACAGTCCATCCTGGTAAGTGGAGGGCTGGAGATAATGGGAAGTGAAAACCCACACATAATTTTTTATAATGAAAATACCTTTCCCCTTCTAGCACTTGAAAATTATCTTTACTGCAGTTCTAGTAAGAAAAGAAGTGTTAGATTCTAGTTTTTGCAGCTAAATAGACCAAATCATAGCCTAAACTGCAGGACCAGGAGTGCTTCCCATATCCCATGTCCAGTACAGGATGGGATATGTCCTGTGCCTTACAGTTTAGTCACCCTAAGAAGCTGAAGGTCAGAGTTTGTTGAGCTCTGGATTTTACACACTCAGTGACATATGACTGTGCCCTGTGTGTTTTTCCAACAGGTATGTGAATCGAGTATTAGTCCATGATCTGGCATGGGATCAGAAATGGTACTTCCTCTGTAACTCCTGGCTAGCCATTGATATTGGAGAATGTGTCCTAGATAAAGTGTTCCCAGTAGCAACAGAACAGGACATGAAGCTGTTCAGGTACCTCCTATTTCATGGATATTTTTTTACTCTTGATGGTGGTCAGTCTAGAAAAACAAGCATGAATAAAACAGACCAAAGGCCAAGAAAAAAATGAAAACAAGGAAGGTCTTTCCACTGTCCTTAAAGGGCTCTGAACAAGGGAGAAAGGGAGGATGGTTCCATAAATCCAATCCCTACCCTAACAGTCGTACCATACTGAAAATATTGGTGCTAAAGAAGGATAGCCTGACAAACCCACAGAAACCCAAACATCTTCTCTTAGGTGTAATTTTCTTAACAACTTAAATAGGAACTATTCACTTTCCCTCTAAGATGTGGCCAAAAGGAAAGGATATAAGTAGCTATGACCATTCCATGCAAATCAAGCCTTGACATTTGATAATTTCTCCTAGTTACTACTTCTGCTGATAGTGCCTAGAAGCATGAACAGGCTGGGACCCTGAACTAGGGCTTTGTTCTTCCCTCTCCTTTCCACACATCCATTTGATTTCCCTCCTCTCCTTCCCAGCAATCTGTTTTTCATGAAGACCTCCAAGGGTTTCCAGGATGGGCACATCTGGTACTCAGTTTTCAGCCGCTCCCCACGAAGCTCCTTCACGCGAGCCCAGCGCGTGTCCTGTTGCTTCTCACTGCTTCTCTGCACCATGCTGACCAGCATCATGTTCTGGGGTGTGCCAAAGGATCCTGCTGAGCAGAAAATGGATTTGGGTAACAATCCTCATCATTAATTGGGCAGGCAAATAGAGAGACAGCAGAATCTGGGAGCAAGAATTGAATAAATGGGGTTTTTTTCACAAGGGAAAGACCTGATGTTTATTTTGCCTGGGGTTGTTTTTCCTTCTCTCCTGTGTTTGACCTTGACAGGCAAGATCGAGTTCACATGGCAGGAAGTGATGATTGGCTTTGAGAGCTCCCTCCTCATGTTCCCCATCAACCTGCTCATTGTGCAGATCTTCAGGAACACACGACCCCGGCCAGCCCAGCAGGGCAGAGAGAAGAAGTCGGGAAAGAATGGCCGAGTGTCCCCAAGCCTGCCTCCCACTGCAGGGGCCACCCAGGCTGCCTCTCTCACTCCAGAGGCTGTGACAAAGGCAAGTCCCAGTGAGTCCTGCACTGCCCTCTGCTGCCACACACCACCGGCTTCCCCAGCCCCACAAATTTCCCTGTTCCGACGCCCTTCAGCTTGTCGGAAGAGAAAAGCCAATTACCACTGGTGCAAAGCAATCATTTGCCCACCTAAATGCAATCCTTCCTTGAGGTCTGCCTTTGTACATCCCAGCCCTTGCTCAGTTACTGTGCGTGACCAAATCTCTGTGTTCGGGAGTTAAAGCAAACACTAAGCAATACAGTGAAGATAAAAGGTATCATGGACCACATCTTTCTCAGTTTAGGTCCTCAGGCAGGCACGCTGCCCTTTTGAAGCCCAAAAGCTGCCTTGCTGAACTCACTGAAATCTGTCACATACAGCACTGTAGGATGTGTTATTCTTATCCATTCTGGAGATTTTAGCAGTTGGTGCAGCTCCCAGCCAGTGGTACTGTCAGATCACATCAGCTTAAGCCACTGCAGCCAGAGTCACCGCTGTGTTGCTGCTGTCTTTCCTAGGACATAAGGAGAATTGCCAACTCACTTTTTAAAGCCCTGAAGACTCCATCTCTCACCTCAGCACCAGACCTTGAAAAATCAACTAATATCAACACACTCCTCTCATTGGTTGAGGACATCATCTGTCAGCAGAACAGAGCTGGGCAAGAGTTTTATGATGAGAGCAAGAAGGATGGCCCTAGAACTGTCACATTGGGTGCTATGGATATCCAAGGTAAATAACACACTATGAAATGCCTGCTGAAACCTTTGCAGTGAAAATGATGATACTGGATGTGATGGCCCAAGCTCTTTGTACATTCTTGAAGGCAGCTACAGAATCACAGAACAGCTGAGGTTAGAAGGGATCTCTGAATCCCACTGTGCTGCTCAGAGCAGGGTCAGCAGGAGCAGGATTGCCCAAGAAGAAATCAGTCAGATGCTGAATGTACCCAAGGATGAAGACTCCACAAATTCTCTCAGCAACCTACTCCAGTGTCCAATACCTATATTTTTTCTTATATTCAGAAATTTCCCATGTTTTAAGATGTGCCCATTGCTTCTTGTTCTTTCACTGCACCACTGAGCACCCAACTAAGTAAAGACAATGTGCAATCTGTTTCTTTTGCTGTAGAATCAAATGTTTGCTACCAGTCTGGCTTGGGAGCTGAATCAGCATCTACAAATGAAAAGACTCACAAATATAATTTGTTTCACAAACTCTTTGACCTGCCTTTTTTTTTTTTTCTTTCTTTTCTTTCTTCTTGGTCTTGTGCTCTCATTCCTTTCAGTCTGACTCTCAGTTAAAGAATATATGAGTAACAATCTCACTGATTTCACTAAGACTCACGTTTAGCTTTTGCAGGGAGTCTTCCAAGCTACTAATTACACAGGTAAACCATGAACAAATTAACAGTTGATCTGATCTGACCTGTCTATTAAGATTTTAGGACTGCTGTTTAACTCAATTGCCTTCTGGAAAAATTTCCAGGCCATTCCAACAGAAGAGCATTAAGCTCTAGTACTAAAGCTGCTTTTACATGTCCCTTCATATGCTAGTCTTCACTGCATCACATTCATGATCTTTAGCTCCAGTTCTATCACCCTTTGTATTGAACAGTGTTTTAATCTGGGACTATTTATTTTCTCAATAAATAAATAAGTAAATAAATATTTGCCTGCAGAAAAAACAAGAAGTCCAACTCCAGAGAAGAGAATTTGTGACCAGCTGAAGTACAGTGATTACCATCGCTGCTTGTACATGCAACTCCAGCATGTAGAGATGGAGCTGGAATTACTGGGGCCCCATAAATTTCAGATGCCTCAGAGTTACACACAAGCTGTTTGTCAGGTTCAGCATATGAAGAACCTCCTGGAGAACCAAATCTGCTCATCAGCATCCATCACTGAGGGGTAACCCAGTTCTCATTCTCAGTATAAGTAAATTCAGGTCATGAATTCAGAATTGGGCAGGATGACAGAGCCTAAATAATCACTGCTTAACATGTGCTAGATAACTATTATTACATCTGTAAAAATAAGCCTTACTATTATAGCACTGCAGGAGCTACAAAGACATTTCCATGCACTGTGAACTGCACACAAAGGCAATAATGACAGATCGTTGCTGTTTGTCATTTTTGCTTCCAAAGTGGAAAGTTACAACACAATGATAGTGATAGTAAAGGGCTGGAATAATCACCCAACTCCAAAGTCACAGAGGACTCTTAAAATGTATGGATAAAGAAAAATTAATAAGCAGGCAAAAATAGTTCAGTGAAATATGATAATTAGGTTGGAAGTATTGAAAACAATTGCACTAATTACGTCACTTGGCTATTATGGTGATCACAAGAGATGCATTCAGCAGCTTTAATGCACTCATAGCTTTGCCAATAATTCTGCTGGAGATTCAATTATGCATGAACTGAGGAGTAAATAAGCCCATCATATTTATTTTGATTTTAGCTGATCTCTGCACACTTCCTCATTATTTTTTCTCACTGTATTTTCGGTGTCCTTATATTCTATATAACTACACTAATTAAAATAACATTTTGATTTTATTTATGAGATGCTGCCTATTCCCAGTGAACCTGATGACTGTGATTTTGCTTCCTGTTCCATCACAGACTGACTTTTTTTCTCTTCTGGTTGACTTCCAAGGTGGTCCCATACTCCCAGCTTGTCCTGTGATGACAAGAAAAGCTCTTCTGCCAGAGGGCTGCCCTGGTGGTTTGTGTTCATTGCTTGGTTCCTCGTGGCAGCCACCAGCGCTGTGTCCGGGTTCTTCACCATGCTCTACGGACTCCATTATGGCAAAGAGAACTCCATCAAGTGGCTCATCTCCATGGTCATCTCCTTCTTGGAAAGTCTTTTCATCACTCAGCCCTTAAAGGTGAGAGCCTCACAAATACAACCATTGGCCAACATGAACTCACCTGCTGCCATTGCAGGAAGGCAATGGAACATGTTCTAAAGAGCTAAAGGATTTGGGATATAAAATGAGAAGTCTTTGCCCTCAAAACAAGAGCAGGCAGGTGATTTGCAGAGTTCTGTTGGTATTTGCTGACATTAACTTCATTAGTTTCATCTCCCTTGCTTTGTCAGGGTTTAATGAGGTTTCTGACTAGTGAGGATGTGTCACAAAATCACTTTAGCTGGACAAACCCCAACACTGTGCACTGTTTTCTTGTTTATGGGCTCAATTGTTTTCCTGCACTGCCTGGATCCAAAAGGATCCAGGGCAAAGCCAAAGGCTCCTTTATATGAAATGGGAATATGGTGAGTCTATATCTGATTCTTTCCAGGTGCTGGGATTTGCTGCTTTTTTTGCTCTGGTTCTGAAGAAGGTGGAACATGAGGATGAAGAAAACACAGTTATTGATGGGCCTTTATCTGCACCAGGTAACTGCCTGCAAAGTTAAAAATTTTTAAAGAAAGTGCAGGATTCTCCAAGCTTTTGGAGTGCTTTATGAATGAACATGTGACTAAACTCAACTGGCTTGCAACAAAATCTGTAACTATTCCACAATTTAGTGAAACTAAATAAGTGACCAGTAAAAAATGCATCCTTCATGAAGACTGGTAGCTCTTTATCTGACAAGCATAACTAGAACTTCTCAAAGAAATTTCCCACATCCTTTAAGCCCTGTATGGACATTCTCAGGTTACATACTTTCCCACAGCCACAATTCTCTGTATTATTCCCCTAAACCGAACAGTGGCTTCTGCAGTCATAATCGTGTCTAAATAAAGCCTTCAGCAGCAGACAGGAATCCTAGGGCACAGCAAAGTTATCTGATCTACAGCTTCCTCCCTGCTAAGCCTCAGGCTATGAATACACCACCTGCTGAGATGCTCAGCCTAGACACAGACACCTGGACCACACCTGGTCCTAAACCCTACACTCTGTGTTTGTGAGCTCCTTCCCTCCCCACTGTTTGCCTTACAATTGCTACAGTAATTGTTTAAATCATATTCTCTGTATCCCTGAGGGAAAGCATTAGATAGAAATGTTTCCTTAGAAAGTCCAAACAAACAAAAAGCAGGGCATGGATGATTAACTGACTAATTGCAGGGTTCACTGCTCCCCCCCACAGGTGATTCACACCCTCTCTTTGGGGTCCGAAGGGACAGCAGAAGCAATATTTACCGGCCACCTCCTGCTGCTGATGTGGAGAAAATGAAAATCAGCTGCATGAAGGAGCAGAAAGCATTTGCCCTCATCAGAGAAATCCTGGGTATTACCCATATTACCCAACAAGATTATCTTGTTTTATTCAGTAATACTCATCAGTAATTTTACATAAGTGAAAATACTGTTCTCTTGGGTGACAAAGTTTTGGCATATCTTCAGTTTTCTGCCAGCTGTTATGATGTAGAGACAGGCTGTTCCATGGCAGATGGAGCTGCAGGGAGGTGGGAATGTTAGCTGCAGATGAAAGTGTGGCTAAGGTTCCATGGTAAAGAAACACATCACAAACACAAGAGATTAAAGAAAAGCAGAAAGGATGAAAGGAGGAGGTCAGCAGTTAAGTGAAGCTGAAATCAAAGAGCAGATGGAGGCCATCTTTCTAAAAGCACATAGTATCTGCAGATAATGATTTATGCCCCTGTTTTATTTCCTCTAAAATCAGTGGCAAAAAAAATACCGCAACTTCACTTGGAATAAAGTTGGACTATTTGGAGCTGCCATGACTACTATTCAGCCTTCTTGACTGCTACTCATATTTCAAATGTGAAACACTTAAACTGCAGCACATTGAGGCAGCTTGGGTGCATTCATTAGCACTGGTCACTCAGTCTGCAGAGCACCTCCTTGGCCTAATAGGTGCTGACAGCAGTAATCATTCATTAAATTTATTTTGAACAGCATTGTTAATTCAGAGCTCACATGTGCTGTCTCTTCCTGGTTTTTTTTCCAGCCTATCTGGGGTTTTTATGGATGCTGTTGCTGGTTGCCTATGGGCAGAGAGATCCCAATTCCTACTATTTAAACAAACACATTGAGGACAGCTTTACAGACGGATTCCACGATGTCTACAGTTACCAGGATTTTTTCACATGGGCGAACACTACTTTACTCAAAAATCTTTATGGATCATATAAAGGTGCAGAGTCACGTTGTTTCCCTTCAGCTTGCCAGATTCTGAAACATTATTTGTAATACTTATCTCTAACTTGCATATTTGAGGGGAGAAAGGGACTGTGAGTGTATGAGGCCAGCAAGGGATCTTACAATATGAATACCAGTGGATAACAAAACCCCACAGCTTGACCCCAAATTAAACATCCCCTTTTATTTTCCTCTTATTTAATATAACCCAAAAGTTCTGCCCTGCAATGCTAATTTTTTCACATTTTACATTACTTACTCCAGACATTCAGATATATCCTCAGTTTTACACAACTTTCTTTCTATAATTAAAAAAACAAACAAACAAAAAAAGAATGGCAGACAGGTGGCACCATAAAGCTTTTCCTCAGAAGAATTGTTTGTATCAGGACTTGGGTCAATGTGAGGGCAAATTATGCAATATCAGCATGTTTCTATGTAGCCATCTCCAGTAAGATATGACCCATTTTCCAGCTCACATTTAAGGGTAAATATTAAAATACACTAGCAGAGTTGTTCTTTGGGCATGACAAGCCACATGAACACTGCACAAAGCTACTCTTCTATGGGACTCGAGGTGAGTCACTTTCCCCCAGATCTCACTTTCCTTCTGTATAAAATACAGATGGGGGTGACACAGAACTCTGTTATTGTGAATCTTATTTAAGAACTCAGTTTAAATCACTATGAGGGTTTAATTTTCAGGACTATTTTGCTTACAATGTTTCCAAGAAAAGAATATATGGCAAAATATTAATGCATCAGTGAATCATAAATGAAATGAAGAAATATTATGAATTTTGTCATAATGCCAGTGCTGCTCTTTTCCATCTCCTGTTTAGGATTCATTACAGATGGCAATTCCAAGCTGGTGGGTAGTGCTCGGATTCGCCAAGTAAGAGTGAAAGGAGACACCTGCGCCATTTCTCCCAGACTCAGGCATGTACTTGAGGAATGCCATGCTCCATACTCCCTACAAACAGAGGATACATCACTTTATGGGGAGCACTGGAATACCTCAGTCTTTGATAACTCCTCTGACTTGAGCTCAGCATGGCAGTATCAGAGTCAGGCCAAACTGAGAGGACATCCCAGCTGGGGTAAATTTGGCATCTACAGTGGAGGGGGATATGTAATTCACCTGGGAACAGACCCTAAAAATGCCTCCAGGTACCTCTTGTGTTCTTGTAAATTATCAGTGCACCTCCATATGATGCTGTCTCATTCCTGTATAAATAACATCACTGGCTACGCATTCTTTTGGCAGAATTCTCCAGTACCTTTTCAACAATGTCTGGCTTGACACCTTCACAAGAGCAGTGTTTGTTGAATTTACAGTCTACAATGCCAACGTGAACCTCTTCTGCATTATAAGCCTGATGTTTGAAAGCAATGCTTTAGGTGAGAGCCTTTCCTAAGTTACACATTTCTGCAGACAGCAAGCAATGCACCTGCAGAAGGTAGATTTAGACACTAGCAGTGTTTTCCTAGTTCCTTCTTCAGGAAAGACAAGTGTATTAACAAATCTAATCACAAGAGAATCAATGCAAATTTTCTAAACCATTTAGGAAAAATGCAGCATCACAGTAATATAAACTATAATGGGATATCTTATGTTTGTTTATGCTGTGGTCATCTGCTGCTGAAGAAAACATGGTACTGAAACTTGATCTCTAGAATTTACACAACAGGAAAAGGAAAAATTCTATTCCCTAATTACTCGAGCTAATCAATACAATATTAAAACAAAAATGCAAATAACTGTAGTTTTTCTTCCAGATGACTTCTAATGTATAGCTATGTAATCACATAATACATAGTCTGGATGCAACATAGATAATAGTGAAAGCAGATTCTGGTTTAAAGGCTATAGGAAAACATTTGGTCTGAACCTCCTTAGGGTATGTCCAAGTATTGGAAAATGTCCAAATGGAGCTCAGTTTGGGTATAGAATGAGATTCATCTTTTTAAAAAAAATTCCAAATCCTCCTGCTGCATTTCTGCATTTGCAGTCCAATTCAAACTCAGTCCTGCTGGGATTACTATTGTGCTATCACACAAGACTCAAGCAGAGAAGCACTACCACTCTAAAATCCTTGACTCTGAAATTCCTGTTTGAGGAAAATATCAAACCCTTACAGCGTTAACTCACACAGTGAAATCTACATCTTAGTTCAATGGTTTGATTCAGCCTCAAGCTGAAAGCAAGTGCAGAAGTCTCACTAGTGAACTGAATTGTTTGAATGAAAGCAGAAGGAGCCCTGAGGTGATCCCTGTTTGTTTTTTAGGGGCTTTCTTCACAAGTGCGGAGCTGCAAAGTGTCCGGCTCTACCCCTACACCGACAGCCTCCACATCTTTGTGGTTGCAGCAGAAGTCATTTATTTCCTCTTTATTGTGTACTACATGACAGTACAGGTGAGGCCCACTGCAAAGTTTGGCTGAGAGCATTATCTTGTGCCTGCTGTTGATTTCACTTGCACAAGTTTTAGGACTGTACTTGATTTCAGTAGTGCTGGTGCTGCTACACCAATGGAAGATGGAATCAGGTACAGTGTCAGTATTAATAGGAATGCAACACTTTAATTGGCTTGGATGCTGTTTTTGATAAAGATACTGAGAAACTAGTGCAAGATGTAGTTTTATTAATGCAGAGCAGTCTGCTTTATTGTGGAGGGCATTGTCCTAATGTTCAGAGGTGCATTGTATGATATGGAGTCATGAGACTGAAACAGTAAAACTCCTCTCAGGGAAAGCTGCTGAAGAGTCTGAGATGGAGATACTTCCATAGCAAGTGGAATCTCCTGGAGATGGCCATTATATTGATCAGCTGGAGTGCTCTGTCAGTGTTTGTGAAACGCACAGTCCTTGGGACCCGGGACATCAGCTACTACCAGGAACACAAGGAGGGGTGAGTACAAATGCTCTTTTGTGCATCCTTTGTTGTTGCTACTTATGCAGAAAGAAATCTATTTTTCCTCTTCCCAGATAGTCCCTTGTCTGTGCTATATACTGCTATCCTAGATGGCTATATATTCATGAAGCCTGTGTCAGGGTTTCCATTTGTGTAAGCAATAGGATTTTCTTCTGATACTGCTCTAATAAAATCCAGCAGGCCTGAGCACCAAGTTCCCTTTTTAGCTCCTATTTTCCTGTCTGTATCACCCTCTTGTGAACCTACAAGCCTTTCTGCTACAGGACATCCACCCAGAAAGCACACAATCTGCCTTGTTCTTTGTTGTAAAAAGCCATTGGTTAGAGGACAATATGGAATATTTAGTACAGAATGGAAAATTATCTTTTAAAAAATGGTCACATAAGAAAGATGATAAAATCACAGGAATTTGACAGAAATCTTAGCCATGCACAATGGAGCTTTTTGTGTGCACACAGTAGGATGAGCAGGTAGGAATACTCAAGCAGGAACTCATTAGTTCTCCACTGAAATCCCAGCATAGGGTGACTGGCTTTCCCAGCATACCCATTTATGTACTTCAAAGGATTCTGTGTGCATGATATATTATGTATTTTCTTTTTATTCCCCCTAACAGCTCCATAAGCTTCAGTGAAACAGCGAGAGCTGATGCAGTTCTTGGCTACCTGATTGCATTCCTGGTGCTTCTCTCCACAGTGAAACTGTGGCATCTGCTGAGGCTCAACCCTAAACTGAACATGATCACTTCCACACTAAGGAGGGCATGGGGTGATATCTCTGGATTCATCACTGTTATTGCAATCATGTTCCTTGCTTATTCCATTGCTGTGAGTACCACGGGGCTTTCTCTTGTCTGCAGTCAGCTCCCAGGTACTGTCAGGCTAAATCAGCTGTTTCTGAATGCTAAAAGCAACACAGCTTTGCCGTGTAAAATGGAATAAAGCTGCCTGTCTAAATCTTAGTTTAGCGGCTTGGAGCCCAAGTACTCCGTATGAGTGAAAGAAGTTAAAACACCCATTTGTCTGTTCTTTGCAAACTAAAATTTAGTGAAAAATCAAACACTGAAAAACAAGCACTCTCTATGTGTAATAGTTGTGACAAAGAACAAAGTACAGGACAAAAAGATTTTCTGCATAAAGCTTATATTGTGGAGCATTCAGAAAGTGCCAATTGCTGTTTAGCTAGTTTATAAATGGGAAATAATTATCTTTTTAACATATCTAGTGGCAGGCTGAGCAGATACAAGACATTCTTGTATCTGTGATAAAAGGTCTTCAAGCTAAGCACATTTTGCAGCAAGGACTCTGATCATGACACAAGACATGACTTCTGTCCTCTGCAGGCAAACCTGATATTTGGCTGGAAGCTCTACTCTTACAAAACTCTCTTTGATTCAGCAGAGACCATGGTCAGTCTTCAGCTGGGAATCTTCAACTATGAGGAGGTACCACATCTAGTTTTGAGACATCTACAGCTGTACAGTTGACATCTCAGCTATCAAATATGCTTTGACCCAGCAAAAAGAAGGACTTTCAATTAGTGTTAAACATTAGTGCAATTTTGCAAGCTCCACAGCTCCCTAAAGCAGCCACCCTTTCTGAGCAAGATATCAAGTGAAACCTCTTTAATGTCCTATTTTGACCACAAGGAGGCTCATAATGAACCTTTCATTAAGAAACCTGCTCACATTTCAACTAGAGATGTTACTAATTGATTACAAAATGTTTTGAGCAATTTCCTTAGAAAGCTACAGATAGAAATGAGAGCAAAACCCACAAGTGTTCTGAACACCCCCTCTATCTTCCCAAGAAAGGCAAGGTCTTCCACGAGGGAACTTCATGTTAATATTTTTTGTTATTCTTTATATACCACCTTTTCAGTAAGATCTTTCAAATATTTCAATATTCTTTGAACATTTCTTTATGGATTAATTCTTGGATATCCCTGACTGTGAAGTCCTCCTTGGTGCATGTTTTTAGACCATGGATCCAATAGGATAAGGGTGGCTTTGAAGATCAGTAATTTGGCACATTTTCACCTCTACATCCCACTCATGTTAATAATAAAAATATATTTCTATGTTGCAGCTTAAAATTAGTGGTTTGATTACTCACAACCCTTGGTTTGTAAGTGTCTCTGACAGTCTGACTGTGCTTCTTTGCAAAGCATACAGTAAAATAAATGAAATGCATACAGGGATTTAATCTATTTTGAAAGCAGAGGCATTAGGAAGCTTCATTTGTTCTGTGGATAAACAGATCTCTAGGTTTGTTTCATGTTAAACTGTCATACCATTACAGTCAAACACAAATACATTGAAACCCCCAAAGATTGCCCATATTCACACACACACACATATATATATAAAATATACTGTTGGCTTTGTACCATATCATATCAACAAAGGACAATACTAGAGTAGAAAATTTATATATGTGTATAATACATATGACATAATTGATTAGACAGGATTTTCAAGGTGACAGACTTCTTATTGGGTCTTAACTGCTTGTATGTATATATGAAGGTATGTATGCTTTTTTTGTTTGGTTTTATGATGTCTTACCTTATGCATTCTACAGGTCTTGGACTACAATCCAATTTTAGGCTCCTTCTTAATTGGATCCTGCATCATTTTTATGACATTTGTGGTACTGAATCTGTTCATTTCGGTGATTCTGGTTGCTTTTAGTGAGGAGCAGAAGCATTACCAGGTTTGTTCATCTAAGCTTTCCTGCTTTTAACATTTTTTTGTTCAGTGCTTACTCAGGTATTCAACCATGGATGGAAACCATGTAAATTCAGTCCAGCTCTTAAGAAGGCAACATTTGCTCAGAAAGTACACTTCAGGTTTTCCGGATTTACGCTGTCCATTCCTGTTCAGATGAATCCCTGTTCAGATCTGATTTGTAGCCTTCTGTTCACATACTACATCCATCAGAAAACTCTTAGGCTTGTGCTGAGCTATATTGAAATCAGTGCCAAAACTGCTACTGAAGTGCATGAGGCTTTACAGCTCCTTTTAAAACTCTCACTGTGAGTGCCTGACCCATTCAAGCTACTGATAGTGCAGTGTGAAATCCAGCTTAGCACTCCAGTACTGCCCAGAATCCATCTATGTTTTAAATAAAGTCAAAGGAGATGAAAACAAAGGATATAGCTGATAGCAGACAAGATATATATTTAGTTTTTCTCTTTTACTCCATCTAGTGTCACTGTGTATACCACGAGCTGTTGGGGAGCTGGCAAGTGCACTCAAGGCTCCTGTCGAGATTTCCAGGGTATTTGACAGAAAAAATTTCTGTAGTGTCCATACTCAACTGGGATTTCTGTCTGGATAAAAATACTGTTTTGCTTGGCACTCATGCTCTGCTGAAAGTTGGTTTATTTCACCTCAAGATTTTTGTCTCGCAACTTGCCCTGGCTTCAGTGAGAGACTGAATCCACTTTAGGTGTGCACCTCTGAGTAACTTGTTTGTTATTATTTCAGCCTTCAGAAGAAGAGGAGATTGTTGATCTAATGCTAATGAAACTCTTCAGTTTCTTTGGGATAAAATGCAAGAAGGAAGAGAAGCCAGTCGCTGATGAACAACTGGAACAACCTGCCAGCAAGTGAATGAAGACCACCTTGAAAAGTCACTTTGATTGTGGGCAAAGTGTTTAATTGTTTGCTATCAGCTGCAGTGCTTAGAGTTAGGTTAGATTACAGGCTTAGGTTATTGCAGCTTCCGATTAAAATGGGTTTTCCCGAGGGAATGGCTGGAGCTGTGTCAGGGGAGGTTTGTGTTAAATATCAGAAAAAGGTTCTTCAAGTGTTCGGGCACTGAACAGGCTCCCCAAGGCATGGGCACAGCCCCAAACCTAGGAGAGCTCATGAAGCACTTGGACAATGCTCTCAAGCACGTGTGGGATTGTTGGGGCGTCTCTGCAGGACCAGGACTTGGACTTCGATCCCTGTGGGTCCCTTCCAACTCAGCCTATTCCGTGATTCTGGGAAAGCACCCCCAAATGCTCCGGGCGTGTTATTCTTGAGTAATAGCTACGAAACAGCAATAACCCTAAGGCGAAACGTCCCACGTGCACTTGCTGTAGACTCAGCGCCTGTATTTATTTAATAAACACCGAGCGGTTGTTGCACTGTTTGGTTCAACCCTCTCCTTCTCCGCCCAGCGCGCGGATCATGGCGGCTCCCTCAGGCCGGCCCGTGCCCGCTGCCGGCGGGGCGCAGAGCCGAGCCTGGGGAGTGCAGCACAACCCGGGCAGCGCAGCCGAGCCCAGGGCTCCACGCCAAGCACGGGCCGCCCCTCAGAGCCCGCGGGGCCCCCGGGTCACCGCGCCGGGCCCGCCCCGCCGCCATCGCCACCTCCCGCCGGCACCGCCTCCGCCCGCCCCCAGCAAAGATGGCGTGGCGGGCGCTGTGGCGGGTCGGGCCGGTGCTGGCGCCGCGCTGCCCGCGCCTCTCGCTGCCGGCTCGGGGGCCCGCGGCCCGCGGGCTGGGCACCAGCTCGCTGCTGCAGTCCGGTGAGTGGCGGCCCGAAGGAGGGAGGTGCGCGGCGGGCGGCCGGGACAGCGGCCCGGCGCTGCGGGGAGCGGCGGTGCCTGTGACCGGCAGGGTGGGCTGCGGGGGTCGCCCGCAGGAACCGCCGCCAGCCGGGGCTGGGTGCGCGGAGCGGCCGGAGCGCGGGGCCCGCTGGCTTCTGTCCCTCTGTCCTTCTCTCCTTGCCGCCGTGCCGTGTCCCCGCGATGCTGCAGCCGCCCGGAGCCCCCCGGTGTCGGCGGGGCCGCAGAACCTCGCAAGATGGCTGAGCCCCCGAGCGCCCCTCACCTGCCCCGGCGCTGCCGGCACTCCCGGCCCCGCTCCCACAGGAGCAGCTTCACCTCCGTTAGCTGCCAGAAACTTTTAACCCCGTCTCCACGCTGCAGTTTGGAGCAAAGCGGCTCAGTCCCCTCTGTTCCCAGAAGGAGGCTTCGCAGAGTGAGCCGAGCGGGGAGCACGCCGAAGTAGCGGCTCGCTTTTCCCGGGGTTGCCGCTCGCAAGCAGCTTGATGTGGGCTCCAAGGAGCACCAGCAGCACAAGGAGGGGACGCGGCTGGGTGTCTGCTGGAGGGAGAGCCGCAGCAGGGACCCAGCCGGGCTTGCAGGGCCTTGAGCCGCTCGGGGCTGCACAGGTTTGGCTCCTGAGCAGCCACAGCTGCAGGAGCGGCACGGCAGGGGATGCACTCGTGCATCAGTGCATGCTGTGATTCTGCATTTGGTGTAGTTAATTCTGAAAGCATCTACTGATGTCAAAGCTCTCTTTGAATAGAAGTTACCTATGAAAGTCTGAAAAACAGAATCTGTGGTAGTCTAGGAAACAGAAATGTTTAAAAAGTCGGCGAGAAGAGGAGGAGACTATGCTGTAAAAGTAATGACTGCCACTAAGAAGAGCTCATCCATTTCTTTCCAGACAATCTTAAACCTCCCTGTTTAATCGCCTTCTGCTGCAAGTGAAAGAAATTGTATTTGTTGTTCATTGCTTGCAAACTGAGTCAAGATCTAAACTTTTATTCTGGCTAATGTGCCCATTGTTTTTCTATACACATCACTTGAAGGAATAACAAACAGTGCTTTTGTTTGAGGCAGAGAGGAGAAGTTCTGGATGCCTCTTTGTGGAGGTGTGAGTTCACACATATATGAAATATTTAATAGAGGCTGGTTGCACTAAATGAAGGTTCAGAGTGTGCTGGTTAAGCTGAAACCAAAGTCCTGTTGCAATGAATGAAGCTAGAGTAAATTCAGCTGCTCTTCTGTAAAAGAATGCAGACACAGATTTGGTATACATTGATATTTCATATTCCTTTAGGTTGATTTATTTAATGGGCTGACCACCTAAGCTCAAAGTTCAAATTTTGAGATTACTTATTAACTTTACTGTTTTTGCAGTGTTTTGTGTTGCATGCTCAGAATTTTAATTTTTCACTTTATTTTTTTTTTTTTTGTCCTTCAAGAAAGTTACGTGCTCTTCTAACTGTTCAGGACATTTCACTGCTGTATAAATCTCCTGGTTTTTTATTAGATTGCTTTATAAACAGATTCTATACAATATTATTATCCTGAGTAAAAATGTAAAGGTTGGCTCCTTTGTGCCATGTGTAACATCACTAATGTTCAGCTTGGGTTTGAGATTTGTCAATTGTCATTCTCCATTCTTTTGGATCATTACTCATTTCCAATAGAATTACCATGGGTTTAACATCTTGACCCAAAATTATTTGAGACATTTAACACCGTTCATTAGAGTGTGTCATGAGATTTTTTTTTTTTTTTTTTGGTAGTTATAAGTAGTGCTAGATGAAATTCTGTGGATTTTTGACTGGTAATCCGTGGAAAAATACTTCATATTTACAGTTGGCTCGTGTTTGTGTTGTGTATTATACTTGCAAATCCACTTATAGAGTTCTGTAAAACTTGGGCGCTACTCTAAGACAAACTATTTTATCTGAGACTTGCTACTCTTGAACGTTTCACACACAAGAGGATCACTGCAACTGAAGAAGTTTAAAGTATTGGCAGTCTGGAAAGATTTTAGCAGGTCTACAAGTGAGAGTTTCTGTTTTCCTTCATGTACAATTTTAGAAAATATGCAAGGATTTGCAGAAGTGTAGTTTCTCTGGTGTTTGCCCTAAAGAGTCCAGCCCTCAGGATGAGCTTGAGAGGAGAATTTTTAACTCAAAAGGAAGATGCAGCTATACTATTCTGGCACTAATCACTCAGGGAGCTGTTTCAGAAGTCACCTTTTCCAGTTTCTGCAACATCCCTTGGACTGGATGGGTGCTACAAGTGGAATTTTTTTTTTTTTTTTAATGTAAGAAGGTATATACAGGGAAATTACGTAGAAGTGATTAAATGGACACGGCAGGCTGAAAATTCTCAGAAAGAAAAGGACAGGAAAAATGTTAGCAAGAAAAATGTTGCTTGTTTCAGTTCCTTCTTTTGAAGTTTCTCCATATGACTTTTTTTTTTTTTTTTTAAATTACTGCTAATAAAGCTGTCTTGAATCTTCGAGATCTGAAATGTAAGGAGAATTGTAACCTTGCTGTGAAAAGACTTAACAAGGTTTTAAGAGACCTATTTTAAAGTGATACAGAATAATGACTCTCTTCTTCTCACAGTAACAATATTAACAGAGAGCAGTTCTATTAAGTTGCAGTTGTCTGTATGAGTTGCCTTATTAACTTGTCCTGTATTAATATTACATAGAACTGTGCCAGCTTTGCACTTTGAGTGAGATGCTGTAATGCTCAGTGTTTCTAGAGTCACAACCCTGGCCAGCCCTGCCATAATGAAGTAGTTATCAGAAATAAACACTAAATATGTTTGAAAAGCCGCTGTGCTATCATAGTAAAATACACATCTAAGCTTTAGATTTGCACTTCTGTTTGAAGTAGAGCTGCTCCTTTTGCTCCTGTACGTTATCTGTCTCCAGATGGTTGCACAGGAGCTGATAATTCTGATAAGCAGGACATCCAGGGAGCCTCTGCCCTGTCACTGAGCATGTTCTGTGCTTCTGTAAACTGCATGTGCTGGTTAAAATATTTTGCAAGAAAAATGAATAAAGTCAGTGAAAAGCTGCACAGTTTAAGCCTACAAATGCATTCCTGTATTTAAGCAAGCAAGGTGTCACTTCTTTCTGAAATGCTTTTTTTCCTTTTAGCTCGCAAATTCACAGACAAGCACGAATGGGTATCTGTGGAAAATGGCATTGGAACAGTAGGAATCAGCGATTTTGCACAGGTATTGATCCCTCCCCCCTTGCCCAGGTCTGCAATATTTATTTATGCCTATTTGCTCTGTCCTTGCTCTTTGGACATTTGCTGTTCTTTTGTTGTTTTAATTGCATATGCAACACACTGAGCATGATTTTTTGGACCTGAGTCTATCCCATTATTTGTGATATTTCTGCTATCTCAGCATTCTAATAAGGTCTTAATAGCTTCAGATTGAGCCTGTGGAGAGCTGAACTTGGTGAGAAATGTCAATGTTCAGCTCTAAGCCTGAGCAGTTTGTGGCTGTGTGAAGAGGACATCGTGTACATTTTTAGGTCAAATTTCCTTTGAACACAAATATGGTGAAATCCCTCTGGCTAAAGAACAGTTGTGAACAGATGTGGCATATCTTGCATATATGGCATGTATTTCTTACTCTAGGACAGGAATTAATTTGGATTTTTTGTTCTCATGCAGGTACTTGATTTGCAATACTCATAGGCAAATTCTGTGTTGTATATAAAACTTAAAAAAGAATGGGACAAGCTATCAATAAATGGAATTATTGTTTCTCAGGACAAGGAGTATTTCTTTTAATCTCAGGTTTCTGTCAATAACTAATACTCTGTGAGATCTCTGGCCTTTTGTAAGATAGGGTACATGTGTCAGGGAAGAGTTGAGCCAATTCTTATGGTGATAAGGGTCCCAATGAAGTCAGTAAGGACAAACTGTGTGCTAACAGCTCTCTGTAGCTGATGCTGAGAAGATGAGCAGTGTTATTCCTCATTCTGCCAGGAGAAATCTGCATATAAACTGAGCCTGAGGGTTATTAGCATGTAATAGAGAAACAATAATTTGGTATTTGGGGCATGATAACACAACAGTTTATTCATATTAACTGTTTGCTAGGAAAAAAGTGAAAAATATCCAATCTGTAAAGAATGAGAACAATATTTAGAGACAAAGAATACTTATATGCAATTCTAGAGTTACTGTATCAGTTCTCTGTATAGTTTTGTAAATATATGTTCTAATATTTTTTTCTTTTAAGGAAGCATTAGGAGATGTTGTTTACTGTAGTCTTCCAGAAGTCGGTACAAAATTGAGTAAACATGGTAAGTTTAAGTTCTAGTTGTTCTTGAAATGATTATTCTGCTCATCCCACTCCTCCTTTACAAAGACAGATTTTCTGAAATAATATTTATGGTTATTGATACCATTATAAAGCTTCTGGATGCAAAATAAATTCAGGTGTTTCTACAAGAGGCAACTTTAATTTAAAATTCTCACTGCTTAGCAGCAGAAAATACTTAAAACTGTGAAGATATTTGTTAAAAAATAGAGTATTAAAATATTTTTTGTAATAATTTTATCTATACTCTGTTTTAAAACATTTATGCTTTGATCTGAACTTGCAAGTGTTTATCTGTAATTCTCTAGTTATGCACCTGGGGAATTGTGTGAGGTGAAACTTCTAATTGATATCAAGCTCTAATTTTTCTGTGAATAGAGAGACTCAGTAATTTTGGGGTATCAAATGTGATGACAGATTTTTGCTTGTTAATGATGTACAAGTTGTTACATTCTTCATCATTCAATTATGTAACTTTTCCTGCTAAAGAAAGTGAACATTAACAGGTAGAAATTAAAAACCTTTTCCTGTATTAACATGGAGAGCTGTCTCAGCAGTATATGAAGAAAAGATTGTCATTATTTTCAGACAATTTTTTAAAAAGAAACAGGGGTTTATATAGTAAAGTAGAAGGGCTTTCTTCTGCCATCCTTCTTGTGGAATAGATCCCTATCAAACTCTTTTAGCCAAATCTACTACATTGAATGCTGACTGTTAGACAAAAGGTCTCTCTGTGTAGGATTTTAATTAACCAATTTGTAGTTTTGCTTTATTTGAAGGAATTTCATTTCCATTTAAGTTCTCTTTTCTACCCATTCCGGCCTCAGTCTAATTCCAAGAACAAGTTGTTCTCAGAGCCCTTGTGCTGGTGCCTATCTACTCTTCCAACAGCTCCCTGTTCCTTCAGCCTCTCTCTTGTTTGCTTGTGGCTGAGAGCTGCTCTGGATTAACACTGCTCTAGGCACCATTTCCATAACTCCCTACAAAACAGGAAAAAGGGAAGAGCTGCTGGGTGCTTCCAGTGTGGTGCTTCTGAATACTAATGTGTGTTTTCCAGTAAATGTAAGACTTGATATTGTTTCTGAAGGAAAAATGGGATTGCTGAAATTGTGGCTGTGTTGATTTTGTAACCAAATTACAAATAAAAAGGTTTAAATTGTAGATAAAAGGCATATTTAAGTCTCTTGCAGCAAGAGCTGGGTATTGTTCCTTCTAAGTCAGTATCTCATGTGCTGTAGGTTTAGGCAAAGGATTAACCAAATGTAAGGAATTCTTGTCCCTTCTGTAGCAGCCAGCTAGCACAGATTCCCCATAATTCAAAAGCATAAACAGCAAATTTAATAATGCTGATCCTTGTTGTAAAGTGGGTGACTTCAATCTGTTTTCTTGCTCAAGATCAAGACATTTCTTCCCTGGTTGTGTCATCACCAGAATGTCTCACTAAACAAAGAGAAGTGCTTTGTGTTTTCCCCTTAGAAACATTCAACCACATTCTCTGTTTCAGATGAGTTTGGGGCTTTGGAAAGTGTGAAAGCTGCTAGTGAACTCTACTCCCCTCTCTCAGGAGAAGTGACTGAGATTAATGGTGCCCTTGCAGATAATCCAGGGCTTGTCAATAAATCCTGTTATCAAGATGGTAAGATGTCACTTTTATCTTTCAATAATAAATACTGTGTGGACTCTTGCTACTACAAATGGCTCTGCAATTCCTGTACTTAGTTTAATGATGAGGAGAGTTAAATGGAATATACTGAATATAGTTCAAGCCCAATAAAATTTAACATAAAAGCATTATCATAGTGGCTGAATTTGAATCTATTTGCCTTGACTGCATTTCTGGGTTCTGGATCTTGTTAGAGTTCATGATACTGAGAGGTCAGGCTCCTTTAGTCTTTCCAGACAGCATTTCCCTCTGCTACTGTCACAGCTAGCACTAAATTACACAACTGCTCTGACTCAAAAGGCCATTTCTTATGATGAGTTGGTTGGTTGTGCATTTTTTTAAATACTGAAATGTTGTTTTGCTTGCACAAAAACCTGGCTGATTCTCCAGTGATCCAAGGCTAGTTGTTCCTGCTGGGAGTGCTTTCCCAAGGCAGTAACATGAATGAATTGTTCCTGTGGGATATTACCAATTCTTTTTAATTTCCTAACTACAGGTTGGCTTATCAAGATGACTGTGGCAAACCCTGCTGAACTTGATGAACTGATGACTGAAGATGCCTATGAGAAATACATAAAATCCATTGAGGACTGAGCTGGAATAATGGAATAAATTAATATAAAATCTCAGTGTAGTTTGTCATCAATTAAGGAAATACTGAATATCCAGTTTTGGCAACTTGAAAAATACCACTTAAGATCACATATACAAGACTAGAAATAGAGTGTTTCACATCTGTGTGCCTGTGAAGGCTTTTTATTCTGTTGTCTGATTCATGTAACTGCAGATGTTATCTATAACATTTTGGGAAACAAAATTCATTTGCTAAAATATGTAATTGTATAGATTCATTTGACATCTAATTTAGTAATAACAACCTTAACATGTCAATTTTGCTGTAGGAACATGACTGTTCTCATAACCTGGACTACAGTTTTCCCTGAAATAGTTTCTGTTGCTCCCAAACCATTGAAAAGGGGTGTCTTCCTGACCTACTCATGTTCTTTTTTCTTAGGGTTGCAAAGATGATACCAAAAAAGGAGAAGCCATATCAACTACCTCTCTGCATGATTTTTATTTCTTTACAGAACTTACTCATCTTTTGCTCTCCTTTTTTTTTTCTACTTTGTGATCAAAGGTGGCCCTGCCTTCCCCTTTCTGTGCTTTCTTAGTGTGCAAATCTCCTGCAGTGATTGTTTATCAAGGTTCTACAGTGGATTTTTGAGGCTGTATTTTTGTCTTGTAAACACTACCTAAGTCACAAGTAAGGAATTAATTTTACATCTTTTGCCTGGCAATTGTGATTTCAGCAGGGCAGGTACTTGTGGAAATTGTGTGATCAGCCACAGTTTGACATGTCATGTATCCATGTGTGTCTGTATTGAAGATCAAGACTGAACCCAAAACTTCCCCTTTGCAAACCAGCAAACTAAAGCAGCTGATTCCATTAGACTTAATACTTAATGAATCCACAAATGTGAACTCAAAGTTGATGTGACATCTAATGGTAAGATGGAGTTGTACACACCTGCACTTTAGGAAAACACAATAGTACAGCAGAGTTTTGTTCTCAAACTTTCCTCCACTGTTTTAAAATGTTTTTTTTAGCAGCTAAGCACAAAATGGGAACAAACCCCAATGATTCAGGCTCATCTAAGAGGAAGCAGGGCAATGCTTAGTTCATGTAAGATGACTTAAGCAAATTTCATATTCCTTTGAAAGTTCTTTCTTTCTGAAGGGATGTGAATCACAGACTGGTGACACTGCTGGTAATACAGAAACCTTTCTAATGTATAAAAAGGGTTTCTTTTACGATCTGGAGGGATGTCAGAGTAATTGCTATGGTGGGTTTTGGGTTTAAATCCTAGGAGCAATTTGCTGCACAAGTCACACATCGAAGCCCTGCCAAGAGAGAATCCACTGCATATTTAAGTTGGTTTCATCTTCACAGGAGTTAAACTGCAAAATAGGTAAGGGGAAGGAGGGAGTTTGACTGTTCCACAGGAGTTCTGACTTGGCAGTGGTTGACAAACAAAAGGCTCTTGTAAACCTAGTGTCCAATGTTTCAAAAACTCTCAGTACTTATCCATTATTCACAGTTCCATGCAGTATTTATTGTGACAACATTCAGGGTTCAGAGAGCTGGGAGCTTGGTTCTGGCCTCTTACAAACTCCCTGCCTCAGTTGGAGTCTTTCACGCCCTGTGCACTTCTAAAGAGAAAGTTTGTTTCAAATACAGTAAGTGCAGGCAAGTTGAGGTAGGAATGCAGGAAAATGTTTTGTTTGATACTGTTTCTTTCAACATCTTTTTTCCCACTTGCCTAGAGAGTAAAAGGCCCTTCATTCTTTGCCCTGTGTAGGTGACCCTTGTTTATCTCCCTGTAGAGGTTAATCCAGAGCACTGTAATGCATTTTTAGACCATTTTCCTTTAAAATGTTTGTATTCTCTTATTTTGATTAATAAAATAGCAATTTCTGTAATGACCTAGGGAACCTGGGGAACAATAAAAACTGGCAAACTTGATCTCTTCTCAAACTTTGCCCATTTAAATTGTACTGGCAGTTTACATACATGCGTGTGGATAAATGACAGCTGTCTGGGAAAAGTACCTGAAACTGAATTCAACCTTTCTTTCATGGTGTGCAGGTGGAAAAGTGATGCTCTGTTGCTTAAAGAGGAGGATCAAGAACATCTCTGTAATTCTTTTAAGATTTTATACAACTTTAAAGTGACTTATTCCTCTTAAAATGGGAACAAGAGTACTTAGGTGCCTTTTTTTTTAAATGTGGTTTATGCCAAGAGCTGTGATACTCAGCAGTTTAGGACAAATTATGTGTATTTGACCAAATACTTTTATACCTTTTTACAATTCACTCAGCTACCTGAATTATGCTGCCAAAAAAGTGTGTTGATGTTTGCTACCAAGCAGAGCTCCAAGCATCTCATGCCTTCACTAAGTTCAGCAGCAGCAGGAAGCCTCAGGCAGACCACCAGGCACTGATAGGCCAGACTGCAAAGACTTTGAATGCAGCACTTGCTGACATGAATCCACAATGAATGTCTTAATCAACATAAAAAGATGGAGTGAAGAGTGAATGTGCATTACCTTTGGTCTATGACACAATTTTAAATGCTTCTGTATAAATTGTTGGGGAAAACGTCAAACTTGTTCACCAGTGTGTGCTCCTACAGAAAATTAATAAAGGAGGTGATTTCTTACAAAAATAATCACTTTATCTGTGACCTCTTAAGTCTTGATCCTGAGCTTAAGAACTTAACAATTACAGGATAATTTATATACATTATAGATTCAATAGAGAGATGTGGTTCACAGCAGGTTATAATCCCACAACCAATAATTACATCTCTATATCTCCTGGGGGTTAATTATATCATCACCTTTCTTTGTGCCAACACTTCCTCACTGTTCCACAAGTACCACCCCCTTTATCTCCCCAATTATCTATCTGACTAATAGAAACTAAACTTTGAACTAAGTTTTTACAACCATATTTTATTTTCCAAGATTTTTATCAACATAAGTCCCCAAAAGCTTGAATACCTTACATTTTGTCTGTTTTTCAGCCAACAGAGTGCTGCATCTCTCTATGAATCTTGAGCTTGTCATGTATATAAATAGAAATCATGTAATTGTTCCTTCTTACTAGAGAGAAAAAAAAAAATCAATGCTTAAAACTAAAAGAACTAAAATACATCAAAACACTTGGCAGTGTTTTGGTGAGCATAAAAGAAGGGCAATGTCAACTTCACTCTCATGAAGTGAGCAGTGAGACAATCTGTTAAGCAGCTCTGATTAGAAGTGCAGCAAATCTCAGTCTCCAGTGCTTGCCTGAACCAGTGTCTGCAGACAAGGGATGTCCTGTGGCCAAGGATCCTCTTTCCTTCAGACTGATAGGCTGGGAATCTCAAATCTCCCCATAGCAATGGTTCCTATCACTGAGTTTTAATCTGCCAGGCTGACACAGAAAGGACAGGATATCCATCTTCAGCCCAGCCGAGTGAATAAATGAACTGCAGCAATCAGTCAATGTCTGGGCACACCAGGCTGTTCTGCTGGGATGGGGGGAGATCACACAGCAAAGAGCCAAAGGGAACTGCAGCACCTGCACTAAATATTCTGGAGAACAGAAAGAAAACCTAAGAATGTCGCAGAATTGTTTAATAAATGCAGGTCACCAGCAAAAAAAATGCTTCAGGTTACAAACGGTGCTCTGGCTGAAATGACTGCAATTAAAAATAGGAATTGTCGCTCAGGCTCACCACACGGTGGCACCTGGGACCTGGAGCCGGGGCAGGGAGCACAGCCAGGGCTGCAGGCTCAGGGCAACTGCAAGAGCAGCAAGAACAGATGAAGACACCCTGCTCCATTGGAAACGTCTAAAACACTCAAACACACTTCTCACAGCACTGTCTGTAACACAGACATTAACTTCAGCCTGGTTTCATTGTTCCAGCGCCATGTGACCAGAGTGATGGAAAGCAGCAGCCTTGGGGATGCTATCTCCAGGGACCAGGAGCTGTAAGGCTTTAGAACACTCTCGAGCAATGTCCAGACACTGCAAATCACCACCAAGATATGCTGCAGAGAGCACAGACAAATTTTGAGAGCAGCTTGGGAGTGTCCTTGATGTAATTTTCTCCACTCTTCCCACACTGCTTGAGACAGTCTAAGAACAGTCCTTGGCAGGAGAATTGACTCTGTGGTATCTGGATTGCTTTGAGTTTGCCCCACAATATTGATGTCTCTCTTCCTGGCAAAGCATAATTCAGTCACTTCAGACCCAATCTATTTTAATGCAGTGCAAGTATCCAACATCCTTTGCTATTAGACTGTTTTATTTGTCATTTGTTTATAGCATTGAATTATTTATGCTGTTGAATGTATTTTGCTTAGAGAAGGATTTAAATGCAGGTACAGCACTTGTACCTTTCTCTGACCATGAAAATCAATCACAGGACAGGAGGATGAGTCTGCACTTCCCAGGACACAGGAGAATTTTTGCTTTCTGCCATCACCTGCCTCCCTTCTTTACTGTGTGGGTCTGGCTCAAGAGAAAATGACAGATTTAAGTGTTCTGGCTGTTCTGAGAAGCCCTCACTTGAGCCACAACTGGTAAGGCAAAAGCAATGATAAAACTGGTGCAATATCACCATTGTACAACTCTTTTTTCCTGCAGTGTATCATTCTCATCCACAATGATTATTATTATTATCATCATCAGTAATAGTATGACTGTCTGAATACTTCACTTATTTTAACTCCTGTTATTAATAAGACTATCTACAACATGCAATTCTGATTAATCATCAGATGAATTACCATAGTCATACACTGTCCCACAGAAAAGTGAAAAAAAAAGAAAAATTAACCCAAGAACAATGTAAAACTAATCTTCATAATAATCTTCATTCAGAACTGTAATCTGATTGCTTCAGGACCATTCAAGTATAACAGCAGTTTTAGATTCAAAGCATATTCCTTACCAAAAAGAAATCTAAATTACACACTGTGATTCTAACTAATGCAGTCTAATAATTATGTCATGGTAGCCTAAGAAACAGTTCTGGATTCTGTAATTTATATGGGCTAAGAGTTCATTTTTACTTGAACAGGAAGATTAGATGGATGTTAAATCATGAAACATTCCTTCTGGAAAATAAAAACAAAGAAAGAAATCTAGGACTAATATTAATTACTGCACCCTTCCAAAGAAACACATACACAAAAAAATTATTAATGAGACAGCAAGGCAGATGTTCCTGAAAGAGGACAGAAAAATAAGTTGTATTAATTACATGAGAACAAACACAGAACATTTTTCTCTTTGTGACTATATGGCTTTTATATGTATTATAAAAAAGGCTTAAAAAGTGATAGTTAAAGAAAAGCTGAAAACTATTCTTGGCATTGCAAGAGAAGATGCTGAGTACACTAAAAGATTGAACAGCAGCACATTGTAACAATTCAAGAAACAAATATTTTGAAGTCGGCAATGAACAGAGAAAGAATATTTGGAAGAGTGCTGATACTGGGAGAGCCTCAGCTCTGCAGTTCAGGCAGCCCTTCCTCAACCACAGAATGCTAAAATGGGGCTGAAATGGTGCTGTTGAAACAAGACAATAAAAAACAGCCACATCCATTTACATCCACTCCCATCCCCCCAGCAGAACTCCTGCAGCTTCCACAGGGAACACTCAGTGGAGACACCCTCAGGACCCTCAGCCTGAAACGTGCCCCAAATATCAGGTACTGGCCTCAGATTTGCAGGGACATCCCAACATGCACGGTGGAGGTTTTGGGACATCACTGCTTCAGATGCTCAACAAAAAAGACATCACAGTTTGTCGGTTTAAGGGAAAAAAAAAAGAGTTTATAGTCACCACATGCTCATGATTTGTCTCATTAATCTTTAATGGCAGCTAGAAGCTACAGGTTTATAAATATTTCTTTTTCATAATTGTGACAAGCAGTGACTAGATGTAGTTTTGGTGGAAAATTTTCTGAAATACTGTAAGGCTAGGTAAATTACAAGGCATTATTAGAAAACGTTGATTTTGACTTTTGGTGATATTACATTAACTTTTACAAACATTAGAAACAAACATTATTTGGTGAAATATAAACATTGCAGAAGACACTACAACCAAAAGTAATTTACTAGTCAAGTACAGAGTTAAATAACATTTTTTTTTCCAGAGTGAAGTCACAGTAAATCAAAGGAACAGTAATAACCTGCATGTTGAAGAACATTCTCTTCAACAGACAGAGCCTCTATTTGTGTAACTACAAGGGAGGAGTTGGGTTTGTTTAAACCTCTCCAAGAACAGCAATTCCACCACAGCAATTTTCCTGCAGCACAACCTGGATTCGTGTCCAGATGTTGGCAGGTTTTGCACCCAGGGTGCCCCTCCATGAAGGAGGCACAGGAGGTACACAAACATTTTTTATACCACAGTTCAGAAACTTGACACACAAGGAATCCCAGCCAATTTTAGTTTGACTATTTTCAATCAGCTTTAAAAACACTCATTAGCTCTTTGTGTTTAAAAGTGTAGCACAATTTGGCTTCTTGTTTTAAGATACAGAAATACAAAAATTTTAAATCTCACAACAGTAACACAACTTTTGTCCATATAGAAGGTGATAAGTGTAACATCTGAGACTTGATTATGCAATGTTATGAAATATTGTCTTGTTATCATTATTCAGAGGAGTTTCTTATGATTTAGTGAAGTCGGGTTGGACAAAAAGGAGCCTAAAGTTTTAACACCATTTAAGACACACAGTTTCCTTAATGACACTTTAAACAGAATATTCTATACATAACACACTGATACAGGAACTACACCAATCAAGTTAATCCCTATAAAAACAGGTGCACCATAGAATTGCATAGAAAGAAATCCCTGGCATTAATAGTTTGCACTGGAGACTAGGACTTTCTCCCTGCCTTTCTAGATCAAAGCACATATGTTTTTTAAAAGCACAACTCACACTTGACATTACTCTTAGCTATATTCTTTGGAATCACTAGTGCATATGTTATTTCAAGCAATTTTTATACTTCATGCTATTGTTTCATATCTAAAAAATGAAAACTGCAAGGAAAAAAATTTCCTTGCCTTCCCCTTCAGAAATCTAATGCAAAATAATCTTCCTATTTAGCATAAAAATAAAATCAAATCTTTCCTCAACAACAGAGTCTTCAGGCAAAAGCTGGAGTGATTAATGAAGAGGATATTCAGCCAAGATGAGGAAACTCAGGGTCAAAACTCCTTTCTGTGAGGGAATTTTAAAACAGTATTTGTAAGTTGGATAAAGAAAACCTCCAAGCAATAGGCAATGGTTTCATAGCTCAGTATCCACTTTGCTCTTGGAAGACTTACATTCAAGCCCATTCAGAGATGTAAGGAAATACTCTTACCTCTTCTTTATTTTAGGGCAATTCTCTCCTATCAGCTGAACCTGAGAAAACCTTCACTGAAACAAGTGTGTTTCCCTGAACAAGTTTAATTTTGAAATACACACTGTCTTCCATTTTAAACAAAATACTGATCAGCTCTACATGGGGACAGTAGGCTTTGTTTTACAGAAATATTGACTAGATTTACTTCTTGCCTTCAACTATTTATGCTGGAAAATCCTTAATTTTAGTACTCAAAAATATTTCCATTCCATTAAGCAATCCTTCCATTTACCCCAAGCACGTGCACGTGGAGTACCTACAGGAAACAGAATTACTGAGGATTTGCAGAATAGCTGGAAGGTAAAAGTAATTCACTTCAGATATTCCTTGCACTGAGCACTTTTGTTTCATGATTTAAACCCTGCAGACAGATTAAATCCCTCAAAAATTTTAACAATATGCATCATGCAGCATCAGATAAGTAACAGTAAAAGTTGAAAAGGCCAGGTCTCCATGAACAGATTTCATAGAAAACTAGAACTTCTGGCTTCAGATAGAATATATATATTTAGAATATCTGTGCAAGAGGTGAATATATACAACAAACATATTGTTATACTAACTGGAGTCACAATTGGTTTTGTTTTCACTTCACTACATAAATGTAAAGGTGTAGCAGGAAGACATATTTCTGACTGACATTTCTTCCACTTTAATATGGGAAAATATTATCAACTCCTTCTGGCTGCTATAGATTCATGATTTCTGGCACAGCTAAAAATGTGTCCAGAATTAGGATTATTGTATTTTGGTAAAAATTTAATTAATGGACTTGTGGTGGGAGAGTTAAGGAACACATGAGCTTTATTTCTAGGAAATGCTGAAAGGCACATAAAATTTTTAATATATGATATGTTAAAAAAATCAGATTCTGAGTATTTCTGCAGATTACTTTACATTAAAATTAGCAGCTGCTTGCCTGTTGGCATTATGGGAAAACATTTCACATATCTGTAAAGAGATGATGCTCATACATGAACAGACATTTGTTCATTCAAGTGATATATTTGCCCCTCACATCTGCTGAAACAACTGAGTGTGCACTTACTCTGTTGCTTACTGAGATACTGAGACACACATTCACATCAAAAAGTTACTTGCAAATGGTAAATGGAGAAAAAAAATTAATTTACCTGAAATTATGTACATTACTGATTTTATGCTAATAAATAATAGGTTTAGCTAGCTGAAATTCCATTTACAGTCACTTAATAGTTCTCATTTGTTTTAGGATTTCTAACAATTAGGGTAAATCTCCAAAATCTGGCCACAGAAGGCATAGAATCCCATGCAAATCCCCTACCAGTTCCAGTGTGAAGCAGCAAATGTCCATGTCTATCAGACACACCATACAACTCAGCTTGCTGCAGCAATGAGCATTATAGTGCACATAAAATACCATGGCACATTTCATAAAGCCACAACTTTGCACCAGAAATGGCAGACACGTTTTTACACCTGCAGTGACATAAGCAATGAATAATTCACTTACAAGTGAAGTACACAACCTCAGGATTATTGCCCTGCCTGAACCATTCTGCTATCACTTGGAAAGGGAGGTGCCATGGACCCCATTCCTGTATATAAAACCATTTTTTCCAGAAAGAGATTGGCTTGAAAATTTTCAAATATTTAACTTTGCTTGTGAAAGTTTTTCTAGAACAATATTCTTTAGAAATGCAATTTTAAAATGATGGTTTGCTCAAGCTCCCAATAAAATAATTGGTGTCCTGCCAACTTGAAAATGACCCCCTTCAACACAGGTTTTTCTTCTCAAAGTCATTGTTTATGTATTATATAAATATCATTTGATATTTATATTTCATCTCCACTTACCACAATGCTTTTAACAAGTATTAGATGGAATAGATGGGTTCAGATAGAAATCTAATGGATTGAAAACTACATTAATGCTGCATCAATAGTGGAGGAATACTCCCACCCAGTAAACTGAACACGTGTTTGGAAATGTGAATGAACCTTTCTTGGAAATAAATTCATGTGACAAAAGTGCAAATGTGTAATCGAAATAGTGCAGCTTTGGCATATGCTACTGATAATTTCTATGAAAACAGCTCCATCTCCTTCCACAGACTTCATCAATATCATCAATATCATTCTCTGGTCAAAGCAGGCTGGGTGCAGCTTTCCTTTCCAGGCAATTCAATGGAGCTGTCTCTAAATCTTCTACAAGACCATGTCTTTTACTGGACTTGCACCTGCCTCATCAATAATCTCTGATCAAGCCCATAGTTGCTCACAAAATTTAGGTTGAGGTCAGATTAACTGCTTGAAAGTACATGAGACTGTTTTGCAAAACACTTTACTGGTATGCTATGACTTCAAAAAGTTGAATATTCAGATTTGTGTTTGGCAAAGGTGGCCATAAATAAAAGAACAATAACATCTGAACAGTGTTATAAAGCCATAGCCCAATTCTGCTTGTAAAATTCCAACCAAGAACAACATTAAGTACACCTAAGTCATGATTAAAAATAAATTCAAATACACTTGTGCACTTGATACAGGTACATCCATTTAAATAATCCAAATTGAAAGTGGTTCACCACAGGTGCTAGAAGGAGATTTTAAAACTTTTTTAGGGACTTTTGGAGAATTTTTAGAGACCTACATACGCTGGATAAATCAAATGACAATGAAAACTGCCAATCACTGGAAAATAATTTTGGAGTTCTAGAATTGCTCAGTGTTAAAAATGTTTTTTAGCACTGCCTGTGTTTTTTAAAGCCATTGAAACAATTAACAGGAAATCCTGTTAAAACTTCATAAGCAAAGTTGCAGCATCAGTTGATCTAAAATGCATAGAAACTACTTCTTTCTCCAAGCACTTTCATTAGTCCACATAACTGCTGTTGGTTCACTCTGTCAGTCAAAAAGGCCAAGCTTTGGAAAGCTACAACACATAAATAAATGATGGTTTGCTATATTTCTACCAGGTTTCAAAGTGCTTTCAAATGGAGACAAGTCCTTTTCTTTCTCTCCAGTATTAAGGCTCTTATAAAAAGTAAAGTTCAACTAAAAGACACTTGGGCTGCTTTATCAAATACACCACTTAATATGTTTTAATCATGAACATTTTAAGATCTTAGTTGTGCAATTCTAGCTTGATAAATGTGTTCTAGTAACTTACAGGATTATTGTATTACAAGGTGGGAACCTTAATATGCTAAGGTTCACTAAATGTGAAATACTCAGTAGATGCTGACAGTGTATTTCTGTTAAGTTTGGTTTCATTAAAAACACAGGGATTAGAACACTGACTGTGAAATTACAACCAAGCTACCAATGCTATAGAAAGCAGTCTTGCTATTACTTCCATTAAATCAGAACCAGCAATGTACAGAAATTATATTAAATTCTCTTTTCCCATTGATTTTCCAAACCTCTTTTTTCCCCCAGAATTTATAAGTTTAATTATTCTGACTGAATCAGACTCTCAGGAGAAAAAACTGCTCTCAATTCTCACCAGAGTCAAAAGGTTCTGTGAGAACTCATTACTCCACACATTACTCAAGCTGCTTGGGACACTTAACCCTTTCAAGAAACAAAAAAAACGCAGTTAAAAAAAAAATATCACATTTCATCCCAAAACAACCTACAGAAAACCCAAAACCTAAAGGGCTGATCTTACAGCCCTTCACAACCAGAAAATCACACTGGCATGGTTTTACCACTTTCAGAAGTTTTATTTGCAGAGGCCCCTCTCCAGCAAACAGACACATGCCTCAATCCTGGAAAATTAGCACCCAGATTTGGCACCAGCACAACCTGTATTCAGCTGAACTCCTGAAAAGCATGTTTAAAAAGGAAAATGCTTTGTTTAGTGCTAATATAATTTAAAACATACCTTTGAAGGTAGAAACCAGTATGCTATCTAATTTTGATTGATTTACTTTTATATGGCAAGGTAGAACTTTATCTGATTAAACCTCACCAGTTTTGTGAAATGCATCACTTACTGAAATTATTGTGAAGAATTTGGAGCAGGAAATCAGAAAGCAGGCTCCTGCACTGATACTTTAATTAAACTGTCAACAGGAATAATGAAGGTGTTGCTCATGATGCAGACTGGAATTACGGATTCAACTCTTGCTGTCGCTCCTTTGGTGCAATTCCACAGCTTTCCTGCTGACCTGAACACAAGCAGCTTTGTGGGACCAATCCTACTGAAACAAACACCAGACCGGACAAACTTTTCCATCAACGTACCACACAAATCCAAACCAAAACACCTGCTTTTAAATAATCCCTCAGTGAATTGCGTTTCAAATAGGATGCGATCTGTTTCTTTTTCTTTCTAACTATGATTAAATAACCGAAATAGGGTTCAAAAGTTTAAAAAAAAAAAAAATCTTTGCTTTAAATCGAACACTTCCATTGCATAATGAAACACAGCTACGCCTTGGGGCATCCGTACTTTTGTCTTTTTGGGTTCGGAACAAACCTGTCCCTTATCCCGCCCTGCCAGGCCCTTGACCCCGCGGGACAATTAACACGAGAGGGTCAGCGAGGCGCTGATCCAGCCCCCGCTGGAGCCGGGCTTTGCTTGAGCAGGATTAGGCGAACAGGACGGAGGGATGCCCTGTGGTGGTGCCCTCCGTGTAACCTGCTGAGGTGACAGCAGCTCAGCCTGACCTCCGGGGCCGGGAGGATGTGCCCTCACCTGCGGATCCCGGTCCTGGCCGGCAAATCCCGCACATTCCCGGCCCCTGCCCCCGGAGCCCGGCCGGCAGCCACAGCTTTGGTGGAAGCCGCAGCGCTCGGGACACTGAGGGGAACCCGCTCCCGGCCTCCCTGCCCACACCCCGCCTGGGAGGCGAGCCAGGGTTCCCCCCAGCCCCGCCAGTGACACAGAAAACACAAATTACCCCTCTGTAAACAGAACTCGGGAAAACTCCGGGAGGCTCCTGCGGGGAGGGTGCCCCCGGCCCTGGGCTGGCTCCGCGCCCCCCGGGTCAGATGAAGTGGATCCAGGCGGAGCTGTCGGGGTCCTGCGGGGGCCCTGCGGCGGGCGGGACGCGCTGCCGGCCCCGCAGCCGGTAGTTCTTGCCCTCGTTGTTGTCCCAGTACTCGGCGCCAGCGACGCGGTACCGGACGGCGAACTCCAGCATGGTCTCGGCGGCGGCGGCGGCGGCGCCCAGGGGCAGCAGGAAGGCGAAGCGGTCGGTGATGCCGTCGGCCGGCCCGGGCGGCTGGTAGGTGGCGGCGGCCTCGGCGCAGCTGGCCCAGCCATTGAGCGTGTAGCGCACCGACACGACCTTCTCGTAGGCCAGGTTGAGGACGCGCACGGCCCCGCGCAGCCCCGCCGGCTCTGCCCGCACCCACTCCAGCCTCACCTTGTGCTGCCGCACCCGCTCCGTGAAGCCGGGGCTGGCGCCGGGCTGCGGGGGGAACAGCGGCTCCAGCAGCGGCGGCGGCGGCCCGAACAGCACCGGCTCCAGGTCGCCCAGCGCCGGCGGCTTCCTGGTCTTGAGGAGGTCGGCGGGGCGCGGCGTGGGCGGCGCGGGCAGCGGCACCCGCGGCAGGTCGGCCTCGCAGAAGAGGTGCACGGAGGTGAGCTCCAGCCCCAGCGAGTCGGCGAAGCGCACGGTCTTGCGGCGCGACGGGCTCTGCTGCAGCGCGGGGCGCAGGCTGCGGTCGCCGGGCGTGGGCAGCGACTTGGCGCGGCGGCGCTGCGTGGGGCTGGGGGGCACGGCGGGCAGCGTGGGCTCCCGCCCGCGGCTCGGCGCCGGCTTCTCGCCCGCCGCTTCCCGCACCACCGGCGTGGGCGCGGCGTCGCCGTCGGGGCTGCAGCCCGCCCGGCACTGCTCGGCCAGGCTGCCATAGAGGCAGGCGCTGCAGCTGAAGTTGCGCGGCAGGTAGAGCCGGGGCGGCGGCCCGGGCACCGAGCTGTGCAGCGAGCCCGCCTTATCCATGGGGTGCCGGCGGGAGCGGCGGCGGTGCCGGCGGCAGGCACGACACCCGGGGCTCCTCCTCTCGGACCGCGGCGTGCGGAGAGCGAGGCGGTGTCAGCGCCCGGTCCGCGGGCTCCGTCTCCCGCCCGGACCCAGCGGGATGCCCTCGGCGCTGCCCAGGTCGCGGCCGGCCCCGGGGGATGCCGGCGGGCTCATGTGTGCGGGGGCGGCGGCGGGACCGCGTTGCTGTGGCTGCTGCCGCTGGTGACGTGCCGCGGTCAGGCAGCGACACACGCCCCGAGCCATCCTTCCTTCCCCATGGCTCCCAGTGCCCGCCTCGGTGCCGGGCTCGCCGCGGTCCCGAACTACCCCCCGCGCCTCCCCCTTCCCGCTCTCCCCAGTACCGCGGCTACGCCGTCCCACTCCTCCTCCTCCTCCTCTGCCTCCTCCTCCTCCCCACTCGCTCTGTTCTGGGTCTTTCCTCGAGGATCTCATCCAAAAGGAGGAGGCGGCAGGGATTCCCCAGTGGAAGCATTAAAATTCATAGCGGCGCTCTCGCTCGTCCGATCCCGTTACAGAAATAGCTGCGAGAGGAAGAGGCAAAGCCGGGCTCGGGAAGATTACACCGGCCGATAAGAAACAGCTGGCTTGCAAGTTGGATCTCACAGTATACATTTAAAGGAAGAAATCCAGCTGATCTGCTGTAATGCGTTTACAGTACATCTGCCGAATAAAATACACCTGCCGCAGTCCTGCCATGCGTTTCCAGCGGGGGTATAAGGAGCTCTGGCCGAAACAGGGGGGGATGATTGTGTGAAACATAAACCACGCCGCCTCTTGTCAGAAGAGCATTTGGAAATTGCTGAGCAATATTCAAATAAATTCCAGTTTAATGACAGACTCTGGTGTAGCTGGTTCAAAGAGCTAAATCACTACTTTAGTAAGCCGCTTCATTCCAGACTTTCCGTAATCTGGGACTCATTATTAATTAGTAAATGGCATTAAAAACAATGATCCTACCATCCTGCCAGAGCCTGACCCTGAACTGTGTTGACATGTGATTCTGATTTAGCTTCTGAGCAGGAGCTTTTTACACCTCCAGCATTTTATCTGCAGCACTTGGTGTTCCTTTGACAGTCTAGGCAGTGGAAATGCGGCTGATAAGATTAAGAATAGGACAAGTAAACCTGATAAGGACTAAGAGGGGAAAAAAAAAAGCCACCACCAGAACACAGGGAATAAGATAATAATAATAATAATATTAATAAGATGAAAACAATTCCTAGATTATTGCTGCTGGCTTCCAAATCTTTTTAATGACAGACGATTCATAAGTAGGGAAAATGATGCCCATCAGTATTAAATTTGACACCATTATGTTTCATTGTGCCACTGTCTCACATTTGCAGCCTGATTACAGATTTTGAAAAAATCAAATAGTAACAGCATAAATAAGTACATAAGAATTCATTAGCCCAGAATCTTAACTGTTTCACTTGTCCTTTAATGCACACCACGGGAAAGATTTTTTTAGGTCTTTTTCCTGTGTCTCCCTCACAGAAATGAGTATTTCAGCAAAACAACTCATGTCTGGTTTTTGTCTACCATATAAATATGGGGGAGAACAAGAACAGACTCAAATAATTGTTCAAACAGGTTTTAAGGCTACATCCTTTAGAATTATTTTTTTTTCTGTAATTTCTGTCATAATGAACATCTTAAAATGAACTAACACTTCATTTTGCTGATGTTCATTTTGCTGATTTTCATTTTAAATCAAATGGAGAGAACTTTATTTTTTACATCAATATGCAGTCTTTGAATTTTTAAACCACTGTGAAACTATCAGCACTAGTAAGCTAAACTGGTTTAAACCAAATTACATATTCAGTCAGGTCTGGATGTTTTTGTGGTATGCCTGGGAACACATCTTTGGAGTAATTTAGCTTCTGCTGTACTTTACACAATTGGGGTACCTTAGTAAAGTTTCACTTCCCCTCTTCTGGTAATGTTAGTTGCCCAACTTCTTATCATAAACTTGTGTAATACTATTGCTTTTTGGCTTTCTCAGGTCTCCTCTTCCACAACCATGGTATTTAATGGAACTAAAAACCCCAACTTCCTTCTTTTCTGGTGATTGCAGGTCAGTAGTTCATGTAACTGACTTGAAAATACAGATTCCTCCAAAGTAGTAAGAAAAAAAATAGCATAAAACCTGAGAAACAACAGTAAAAAGAAAGAAAGAAGAAAAACAAGACAACACAATAAGCTTTGGACTAGCCAGGTCAAGGCAACATGAGATACAGGGGCACCTCAGCCTGTCTCAAGCACTGTCACTGTGTAAACACCACCAGCATTCTCACAATGGTATTTCTCACTTTCTTCTCTCAATCCAAACATTCCCAGCAAGTCTCACTGAATCTGAGGATGCTGCTGCTTTCTTTTTACTCTTGCTCACTTGCCAAGTGTGCTGTGGGAACTCTTACCCACGCCTTTCACTTCTGAGGGTGTCCTTACTGCCAAGCTGGTCTGCCCCCTCTGATGAATTTCAAGACAGATGCAGTAAATTAAAGTCTTGAGCACTGAAATTTAACAAATATACACACAGACATTCCCTCAAATAGCCTGCAGCATTGTGCATCCTTCTGTGATGTGGAAACTGTGGTTTCAGTCAAAGATAGGAAGCATCAGGCACCATTTGTAAAAGGAAATTTAAAAAGAAATTTTGGGTTTGCCTGCTATAAATATTTGTACACAGCAAATGCTGAAATCTTTAGAAGCAAGTAAGCACTATAACACACAGAAACGATGGTTTAATGTATGAAGTAGTAGGCAGCCATCTACCACCCCCTCTCAATCTTAATTTAGTTCACAAAATTTTGAACACTGAAGTTTCAAAGCCTAATCTCTCTCTGCTTTTATAGCGCTATGGTAAGGAATTTTTCAAGACTCTTTTCTAAATAATATTGTCAAAACCAAGCTGATACAGAAATCATTAGTACTGCCCTAGCTACCCCCTTCAAAGAAATACCTATTATCTTTTTGCTGGAAAGTAGTATTTTTGACAAGATAATTTTGAAGGTGCCAGCACTAACAGAGACAGCATCCTGTAAATTCTAGAGCTGTGCAGCTTTGCTCTATGATAGGACAAGAAGAGCAGAAGGTCTTAAATTGCAATTATTGTCGACAGCCTTAGGAAATGGTGCTCAGGCTTTGTTTTCATTCCTCCAGATTCCTCTCCCTCTGCAGATTTAAATAGCATGGTCACAGGATAAAGGTTTGTCCTAATTAACATTGTCCTAATAACATTTTTTTGACCTGTCTCTACATCTTCCAGCTGACGTCAAAATTTTTAAAGACAGCTTCTTGTCTGCCTAGTGAGCCGAGTGCGCCTGACATTTCTGCCACACCAAAGTGCAATTAAAATCTGTCTGATGCTTGAGAATTTCCAGCTAAATGAACAGAGACGTTTGGTCTCGTTTTGTTAAAAGATTTGCAAAGAAAAAGACAGAACTGTAGCAGAAAGTGAATGGGGAGCTTTCTTTTGCTGCATTTACTGATGAGAGTCCAGGTAATCCAGGAGAAAGCAAACACCAGCGCTGGGGAGCATTAGGCAGAACTACAATGGAACCATTAATAGGGCAGAGTGTCTGAGTGCTGGGGCTTATCCAAAGTGGCCACTGTCACATGTCCACTTTAACTTTCCAGAACAGGTTTATATTTAGCAATGAGAATTGCAGGCAGATAAAATGGATGTAAAGGCGAAGTGCATTACGGTTACAGCAGCTTCGGAGATGAAGTTGTGACTCAGTACAAGAACTGTAAAGGTCAACTTCTACTCTCATTTGTATCTGTGCAGCTCCTCTGAAGCCTATGGACTATGTAGGTGTTACATGAGAATATCACTCCTGAGTCTAATATCTTATATGACTATATGAATGTGACAATGGTATTTACACTGGCAGTCTGTAAGCCTTGCGTGATACAGCTGTTCTGCATGCTTCTAAAAATACCTTCCCACACTGATGATTAACTCAGACTTTATTTATTTCCCCAAGAAAATATCTTGGTCACATCTGAAGAAGTGCCAGATTAGAATTAGATAGCGTGCTTGAGTTTTGTAAAAGAACAATGGTATTGATTTCTGTGTCAAAAATTATCTTTACCAACCAGGTTATGCAGTCTTTATCTATTAAGGTGAAAATTCTTTGATTCATAGACTTATATCAAGGATATTTGATGTCAAACAATGATCAGTGAGTAAATTTGAACAGGCTGAACAAAAGATGTGACACTCGGAAAGGGTGTTTTGTGATTGGGTGTTGGTTTCTAGGGTTTTGGCTTTGTTTTGTTATTTTTCTTTTCAAATATTGGGATCCAAATTAAGAAATGGCATTAACAAGAAAATAGAATTTTAACAGTTTACCTGCATTTATGACCTTGTGAATCTGCCTTAAGAGTATGGATGAAGCTCACACACAATTTGAGTAATGAAGCATTACCTGTCTGTTGACTCTTGAGTGGCTTAAGACTTTTGGAGGCAGCAAAAAAAACCCCAGCCCAGTTAAGACACTGAAAAAGAAAAAAAATACCCTAGAAAAATCACATTTATGGAGAAAATTATAAAGAGCACTTTTTTTTCTTATATAAATAATTCTGCACTTTTTAGAAGGACTGAATTTTCTTAACAAGAATAAGTAACAGCAAGCAGGTCTGGGACTCCTTAGTCCTAGAACTTTTAACACAGCTCTTCACACAAGTGTCTGAAAAAATGCACTTAGGGATGTCCCCAGATCCCATCTTCTGCTAAGAGTCCTTGTGACTCAGTCTTCATAAAATAACCACAGGGCTTTCTATCAACTGCAGATGGTCTCAGTAGCACTAGTTCATGCCTTTATAGACCCAAAAATAAGCTTGTTGCACGCTTTTTTTTTATTTTTCACGGTTAGGTCCCTTCTTTGCACCTTTCTCCCTATGGAAAAATACTTTCTAATCTGTTTTCCATATTTAGGTATAAAATGCAACCTCTACAAAACAAGCATCCTTCACAAATAGGATGTGCAAGCACCCTTCAGAAATAGCCCCAAGAAATTAATATATATTTGCATCAGTTTCATTTTCCACTAAATAGAAAATGAAAAATGCAAACATCTATCTCTCTCTAGCTGTAAAACTAGAAACATTTTTCAAAGACCAGAAGGAGATTTCTTCCATTCAGATAAGTGAAAATAATTCTGCTTCAGTGAGAAAGCTGAAAAATTAATGCATTACCAATTAAAAGTAAAGTCAAAGTTTGTTACACTAATTATAAGCTTCAGCCATTGCAGACAAACAGTTTTTTAAGACTACATTAAAAAAAAAAGTCCCAAGAAAACTATAAACATTATTTCCATGTTTTCCAGTGTTTCATGCCAGGTAAGAGTTTTGCTGTGTTTTTTGAAACTGTCAAATCAGACAGATTAGGTTTTGCTACAACCTGATATAAGAACATACACCACACCCACAGATTATTCTACAAGACCTGTAGCAGAAAGCCAGAAAAGCTGTAACCTAGAATATAAAGAAACAAATACACAACACTTCAGCCATCATAAGATTAATCAAGTTATGTGCTTTTGAACACACTAGGTTCTTCCAGCAGAGGAAACTGCAACTTCTTGTTTTTGTGTTCTCTCAAGAACAACACCATTCCTGTTCAAGGAAAGGAAATAAAGTTACAGGCTGGATCAGCCAGAAGTGCTTCCTCCATCCAAGGTGCCAAAACAAAACAAGTGAATTGCTGATAACAATGTAAAAATGCAATGATGGAACACCTGAAAGTTAAATCAACATTTTTCTCCTATTGTTTTAGGTCCAAACATCCAAAGGACTGATTCACTGTCAAATCCTGGAGCCAGAAAGAAAATCAGCCTCTAATGGCATTGTTCTGATGGAAAACAATCAGCTTGCCAGCATGCAATTTCTTCAAGTGAAGGAAATTCAGGAACTAAACCCAAACCAGTCAGGAACACTTTCACTGCCAGCAAAATTCTCAGCAACAGCAGGGAAGAAAGTAGTTTGAAAATACAGTAGTTGCAAATAGATGGTTCTTCCCTACCTCTGAACAGCCACTTTCTTCTCAGTCTGTACTCAATCAAGAGTTGGTTTTCCTGCCTTTTGGACTGTCTACCATTTGTAAAGTTTCCAGAGGTGCAGTCTGTCAAAATACCTGACTTTTGCCCGTAAGTCAAATCTTTTGTGAATGATGAAAAGCCTGAAGTAACAGCCTCATCTAGAGCAGAACCATCCCCACGATGGGAATATGTCTGTTACTCCCAGAAGGATCTTGCACATCTGACCATTCAATGATTTTTAACCCTCTGAACAGGAATTTACTTTCTAGATATGTATGACATCCTCCCTCCCCTGAATACCTCCCTTTCCCCTCTGGAAATACCTGAATGCTGCTTTTGGAGATGCTTACCTGGGACTGTGACAGGGCTGAACACAGCAGCCTCCTGCTGCCCATCAGGGAATGTTTCATTCAGGACTACAGCTGAAGGAACAGTGCAGATGAACCTTCAGTCACGAGGCTTCTGCTCATTTCACCTCCTCTGAACCACTCATGCAAGGCTTAAGAGGTAACAACAGAAATCAGCATTTCATATCCTCCAACTAACAGAAAATGGTGGGACCATCACTAAGCATGGGAACTGTATAGGAAGAAAAAGGACAGAGTATGAGACATACTCAAACCAAGCTACTCTAGGGTTTGGAGGTTTTTAAATATTTACAATAGCAAAAATGTTCTCTCAGTTATATAAAATACATTACAAAATCATAAGGTGTTAGAGAGAATAGGATACTTTGAAAACCAACCATTATAATACAGCTGAATTTCTACTTGGTGTTATGACACCAGAGGTCTTAAAAGCTACAGAAGGGGTGGATGGTAAGGCTGAGGAAGAAAGCAAAGGAGCCATGTCCTGAGAGTGTTGTAGAGGTGAGGCATCTGTCACAGAGCTGGAACTGCAGAGGTTTTCAAGGTAAAGATGACATTTTGCATGTGCTGAGGAGAGGTTTGAGACAGAGAACCTTTTTGCACCTCCAAAGATCAAGAACACAGTAAGATACATTTTGAAAACTTTTGAGTTGGTAGAGATTTTACAAAATAAAACCAAGATGTTCAGAAGCAACGGGTGGTACTTGCCAATAGGCACTGGATCCCCCACCCAGGCCTCTGCAGGCAGAGGTCATGGCCATTAAAACAGAAGGCAAAAAATGATTGAAGTTAACTTTATTCCAAAATATGTATAATTTACAGGACTGAATAAGTGCTTCATTTGTGAACAAAACATTTCAATACTTGTGAATAACTTACTAGTAGCTTTGTGTAACACTTCAGTTTCCAACAGAGGGAAATATGAAACAGTATTTTGGCACAAGGTTTTCTCTGCATGCAATAATGTAATTACAAGCTTCACAGTTACTAGGACAACATTCCTTCTTTGGGACTGTCACTTATAAAATAGGTCTAAGAAATGAATGCTTGATTTTGTCTGGTCACTGCAAGCTTACTGGCTTAAATAGCAAGAATTAAACATGAGTCTCTTTTGAAAACTAGGTTTGTCCACTAAATAAAAAAATACCACTAGTAATGAAAAGAAAAATATTTTAAGGACATTTCTCAGCCTTGCTGAGATGAATTCACACACGCTTTGGGAAAGACTCACCCATGAGATTTATTACTCATTCATTCCAAATAATTACAAATTTAAATGAGATTGTAATCAGATGTTGAAATCTTTAAGCTGTAAAGATATGGCCATCTTTCATATCTAGCTTTATCCCAGATGTACTTGCAAATGTCTGTAGATAGAGGTACTGTCAATCCAGCTCTGCATGCAGGTGCTTGAAACATGTAAAGCACTGGATGTTGCAAAATGTAGAGCTGACATCACCACAAGTCATCTATTATATGCCATTGCTAGTTGTTGAAGGTACTGTAAAGCATATGAAAAATGGTAACAAGTAAAGGGACTTCTGCTATTTAACTGGGTAGGTCCTTGAGGAGTTTGCACCGTTTCAGGCTGTCCAGTTACATTTTCAGTGAAGAGTCACACACACAAACACAAACATTCCCTCACCCTGACTGTGAGGCGGAGCACTGAGTTCTGTTCATTGCATAGCAATGGCACTTGAAACAAGAGAATTCAGTCGTGTTCAAAGCAGCAAGTCCTTCTTGCACACATTTAAGTTCACATCAACTCTTAAAAAACAACAACAAAAGAAACAGAAGATGCATGATTGCACCATGGTTTGCTACCATTAAACAGCCATATCCTCACAGTGTTCCTGTCATCAATGGCAGCCTGGTTACAGGAGGCCCATCCCACCAGGACACAAGCATAGCAGCACCTTAAACCAAACAGGAATGAAAAAGCTTGCAAGGCCCAGAACAATACCAACAATTTGGTGTGAATGTATTTTGAACAGTCAATGGTACACGTGAAGATTTAAAAAATCAGCATATGTCAGAAATATATTAAAGCAAAGGAAGTTGTACAACCTTAATGTTAAAGGCAAGTACATTTGGTTCACCTCTGAGCTGCCATTTCAGGAACATGTTCTTTTGCAAGTTGAGCACACTATGTTGATTCAGTATCAGTTCTAGTAAGATTCACTACATTTAAAAGGATATTAAACCCCCTCTAGCCCCTTAAACCCCCAATCCTGACAACTCTTACGTTTCTACCCAGCCTCACAAAAAAATCAATTCACATCTTAGCAGCATAAGGATTTAGAACAAGCAGAAGGCAGCCACCAGTTCTTTGTTCTGTTGCCCCTACAAAACTGGGGTACATATAATGAACAGGGAAATCCAGCCTCTTGTTTCCAACAGAAAGAAACTGTGTATTATGCCTTGAAATAAAAATTTCTAAGGAGTTAGTTACATACATTAAGGTACAGACACTGATCAAGTTGTTCAAAACTAAATGAGGTTTCACAAGGTTTCTTTTGCAGCTGTCCAATTTACAGCTGCAAGTATATGTACATTTTTTAATGCTTTCATATCCTTTGGAAGTGAGAATTTTCTAGACGCAAGCAGCTTCACATAACTAAGAATACCTAGCATTAGCAAACTCTGACTTAAAACTACCAATTCTTTTAGGCCAACACAAAGTTTTGGGGAGAACTCCCACCCTACCCACAGCAGAAAGTATTCACAGGTGTATTAGCAGAAATAGACACAAAAAAAGCTGTAAAAGGAAAAAACATCTACTGTCAGACAAACTTAGCATTCTGACAAATATGGAAGGCAACAAGACAGACCTTTCATTTTTCAGCTTATGCTCTCAGAGAATGCAAGTCCCAAACCTGCTGTTTCCTTTGTTCAACTCTTTATATATTAAAGAAAAGCACAAATGAAACTACTAAAGTACTAATTCAATTTTATAATAGTGTTACACAGGCATCCAGATCAAGATCCAGCAATCACAGCTTAACAGAATTAAGCAGGAAACACAAAGGGTAAGTACATGTAACATTAGTATCACTTCCAGATAAAAAAATTGGGCTAAGAGGCTACAGAGAATGTGATGTTAATTTCTGTATAGCAGCTCTAATGGCAAGAGGATATAAAAAAGAGTAAGATAGCAAGTCACTGCTGACCAATACTTACAATACAGTGCCTTGAAAATCAAATCAGAGACAAACTGCAGAAAAAGGGAGATAAGGATCATTTCAGTTCTACCCAGAAATAGTTGTGTCTGAAGTTTATTTTACAACAAAGGCAAAAATGGAAAATCAGCCTTTTTCAAGAATTTGTTTAAATGTGAAGAATTCCTAATATTCAGCAATAGTGTTTCAGATCAGGTTTCATGAATTTTTGTGTGGGATTCACCTAACTATGAAGTCTGGCTGCAGTCTCCACATTTTCAGAAAAAAATTAATAAATCCAAAGTGAGTGACGTATGCCAGACATACATGATCCAAACCTGTTTTTCATTTTTATGAACAATTTATGAAGAACCAAATTAGTGAAGACGTTAATTTTGGTCAGGAGTTAATTTTGTCTTTCCAAAGACAGTGCAGACAATTAATACGTTTCTTAATACTGCACTTTCAATAAATGACTTCATGTTGTAGTACTGTGTTCACAAATTAAAGTCCAAACTGTTTTAAACCAATGGAATGGAAAGGATTGTGATTTGCATGTTCTAATAAAACACACAAAGGTCAGAAATACTTTTAATTACAAAGTACAATAACTGGGTAATAATTACATTATATGATTTCATCCACACAAACTTTTGGATCTTTTCCTGACAGTCCCTGATGCTAAGAGCTTTGGCTTACACAGTAACATGACAATCATCACTCTAATTTAGTTTCAACTTTAAACCTCACTCATCTACAATTCAAACCCTCCAGTAATTCTGCTCCTCAGCACCCAAGATTCTTTCCCTTGCAGAGTAAAGACTGACTTTTTAAATTCAGAGGTAATGAATAGCTTCTATAGCTGTGGAAAACACCCTTTTTTCCAAACCAGGTTTATAGTAACTGCCTCTCTTTCACATCACAGCTTGCATATGGGAAACACAGAAATCAGTGTATGAAGAAGTGTTCTCTGGGATTCCAGCCAGGGGAAGAAAGGAGAAGGAAAAACACTTTAAAATATGAAGTTGCAACATTACTAGAAAGATATTGCAATAGAATGAATTAACCTGGTTTTGTTCTTTATCTATCTCTCAATTTCAAAGTAGGCAGGTAAATATGAGTCAGTCGTATCTTCACAAGAAAAAAAATTACAAGTGAGGCCTTCCTTTCTTAAATATATCCCACCCTTCAGATGAGAACTCTAGAGACACTGTGAAACCTGGGGGCATTCCCCACAGCTGTTACTTTCTCCTGAGGAACTGCAAGATTCCGTTCTGCAGTTTCTTCAGCAAGACTGGAAATGTCTGAAATCATACCTAGAAATGTTGAAAAATCAAACAGGCAACACAGATGGGGTTTCAGAAGGGACATATGAGTTTCAGGATTAATCTAAAGAGATTATTTCAGTAAAGGCAGAGACACTCACCATGACAATATAAAGAGTATTAGGAAAAGAGAAAGAAAAGGAAAAAAAAAAGGTATTGCTCATCTGCAACAAAAACAAGCTGGCTGCAATGGATGAGTAACTTCACTCCCACATCCTTAAATTGAGAATATGCAGCACAAAGCATAGGGAGTTCTCAAAACCTAAGGCTTGGACATACATTTGCTGCTGGGCTGCACAGAAATGCAGCCAATACCTCTCCTCTAACAATGGAGGAGTAAAGTCTATTACAGGCCCAGGAATTTGACATAGTTTTCCTTTAAAGTTACAGAAACTAAAACCTGTCCAGTACAAAACCAGAGACCTACATTTCACAGATATTATAGTAAGAGATAAAAATTACTTAAGGCCAAATTCCAACATACATTCACAACTGGCTTAATATAAATGAAAAATACTGCAAACAGTGGCATGAAGGGAACCTAAACACTAAAAAAAAAAAAACCCAAAGGTGTCAAGAGGTCATATGCTTCTTCTCTGAAAAATCAGTTTGACTATATTCAGGGAAACTGTGAAAGCTGCAGGAACTGAGGGCTGCAGATCAAAGTGCAAAAGCAGACAGAGCTGTTCTGGAAGGGCTTCTGTGAGCTGATCTCCCAGCTCTGCTGTATGGATTCCAATTGTTTTTGGAAGCAGGAAGTCCAAAAACAGAAGTCAAGGTGAGTGTTTTAAGGAATTTAATATCCCATTTTTAAAGATTTCTCTTTAAGGTAGTAAACCACTGTAACATTTCTCAGCTCGTATCTCAATAAAGCTAGGAGAATTTCAGCAAAACCAAATGATTCCAGTCTCTGAGGCACACACATTGTAACATTTGCATCTTACAGACAGAAATAATTTAAGCAAATCCCTTCTGAAGACTCTAAAAATGTTAGTCCCATTTATTACACTAGCTAAACTAATTTTCCCTACAATTACAAATTCCAAGTTCTTTTCCTACCTTCAAAGAGCATTGGTGCCACTCAGGGCAAAAAAAAAAATACTGCTTTCTACACACATTTTTAATAATAAATATTTTCAACAATTCAAGAATCTCTTATGTATCTAGTGTGTTGGACAGGTATTTGGAAAATGTCAGCTTATGCAGAAGAAAGAGCTGTGAAGGCATAAAGTAAAAGAAGACAATACGGCTGATTATGTTCATGCCGGATTTAAAATACAAGCTACTAAAAAAAGTAAACAGAAGTAGCTTACACTAATAGAATCCTCCCCCGTAAGTTCAGGGAAGCATCTCAATTGAACAGGTCAGGGTTTTGGTCCAGCACATTGGAACCCTGCATGTAAGCCAGGAATAGAGAGAGATATAGAGAACAACTTTAAAAGTTCTTCCACTTAGATGAAAGCAGTAACAGCTTCATAAAGAAGTTTGAGGAAAAAAACATAGGCACCACATAATTTTTTAAGGTTCAAATGTACATTAACATGTTACAGCCCCCCCCTTTCCCCTCTATTTATACACACATTGTTTATGTGAAGTTACATATTCATAGAGTACCTTCAGCATGAAAAGTCTCTTAGGTCAACTGCTCATGACAAGTACATTCAATAATGCTAAGTGGATCAATTGGTAAAGCCATCTCTCCCACCCCAATAAGTTAAATTCAAACCACAGGAAACAGTTATATTACGTAGCACTCAGTGGCTGGGCTTGTCAGAGCTCTGGAACAAGGAGCACAGCTCTTCACAGGTCTGTGTTTCTACTGAACTGAACTGGGACTCCATTGTATTCCAGGCTAAGTCAGCCAGAAGGAAGTCATCCATTGCTGTCTGTGTTTCGTTGCTGGTAAGGAATAAACTCCCCAGGTTCTCAAAGCAGCTATCCATAGTCTGTGTCTCAGCACTACTGAGCTGGACTTTGCTTTCGATATTCTGAGTAGGTGTATTTTTAGTAGCCATATATACTTCTGTCTGGGTTTCTGTATCAGATGAGTCAGTGCTCATTGAGAAACTGGACTGTTTCAGAATACTTCCTAAAGGCAGATGGGTAGTACTGTCCAAAAAGAAATTCAAGTCTGTCTGTGTCTGTGTGTCAAACATCTCCAAACCTAAGAAGTTAGAATTGCCTCGGCAATTATATGATTGGGTGGCACTATCTGAAAATAAGAAATCAGTCTGAGTTTCAATGTCCAGTGACTCCAAAACTGGCTCAGAGTTCAGGGTACCAAGCTCACTCTCTTCAGTCTGAGTTTGGATGTTGGATGCTGAAAAGAACTCTTCAATGTCGAAGTCTATCCCTGTGCTCTGTGATGGGCCAGACGGAAGATGCGTGTCAGCATTAGAACTTGTCTCAGACAAAAGGCCACGATTATCCAGTGTCTGGCCAGACATGTTTCCTGAAAAGATGTTTTCCAGATCACTTAGCAGGTCCATTGTCTGGGTTTGATTATCTGTTGTATTTTGAGGTGGAAGAATATTAGTCTGTGTATTGAAGCTGATAAGGGATTCAGACTTAACCGCATCCTGATTCAGGCTCTTGCAACTACTTCTTTGCAGCAAAGTTTGATCTATATTTGCAGGCATTAAATTGTTTTCTGGAAGGTCAATGTGAGTAGATACATTATATGATGAAGGAACATTGTCAAAAATGTCACTGCACATTACAGCCTGGTCCATCTGTACCCTTCCATCAATACAGTCTTGTGTCCTACTGGTTTGAGTCTCTCTGGAAATGCCACACGTTGGGAAACAGCCCTGACTGAAAGCATCAGTCTGAGCAGCGATGGATGAAGTCAGTTTGGAAGCAGGCAGCAGTGTCTGTGTCTGTACACTGATGGGTAGTGAAACCTGGGAACTGAATGACAGATCTGTCTGAGAACAAGAGGACACAGAAGAATTAGGAGTCCAGGCTGCAGCTGGTACAAAGCTCTGTGAGATATAAGATAAGTCAGTCTGTATATTTATTGAAGAAATTTTGCTCTTGTGACAAACATTCCCCAGCTCTTGCCCTGTGTTATTTGATGTAACCTTGTCCAATTCAACTTGCACACCAGTACTTACTGGTTCACGATCACCAGAAGCTGTCACTTTTGAAACAGGCATACTGTCTTTAAATACAAGTGTTTCTGCCTCCAGGGCTGGAATCAGAATTCCTATAGATTGAGGCAATAAATGAACAGTACTTACAACTGAACCTTGATTATCAACAGCCACTACAGCAGGTTTGACAGAAGAGTCTGTTGCAGATACATACACAGGCAAGTGAGCAACCTGCATTACTGGAACTTTAACCAAAGCCACCTTGGGCTTGGGTAAAAGCATCTTTGGTGCACATTTTGGCTGCATTTGGTTCGTGAAATTAGAACTGCAGGAGCCTTCAAGAGAGGCCACTACTTTCACTTCAGAGGACTCCAGTTCCTGAGTGCCAGGAGCAGTACTGTGTGTATTGCTGAATGCTTCATTTGCTTTCTCTGCCAGCTGCTGATTATGTACGGAGGACTCCATTTTCCTTTTCTTACTAGGAGGATCCCTGTGAACAGGAGATCAATAATTTATACTTCTTTCAAACACAGAACATCTGCCTTCCGTTCTTTTGAGTCACTGCATTGCAAATACAAACTGAAGTCACAGATGAGGTTGGATATGAGAAGACAATTAATCCAGATCAAAACATAAATAGACTCCATGAAGTTCAATTTTGTTAAATGTCATTCCTTGTTCTCTCATTTTAAGAAAGAATAAACACTACCCCTTATGGAGACCTATTTCCAAATGGATGTGCAAGTTTATATAATTTCTTCCCCACTGTACATTAAACACTCTGATTTGAAGATTTTTAATATGTTATTTTGACACTGACTCAGACTGAGCATTGAAGGTACAAAGCTCTTAAAATATATGTACAGGTAATGGTGTCTCATGGAAATGGAAGATACAAATTCTTCACACAAAACTTAAATTTTGCAGCAGCTGAACCTCAAAGACAGGCTAGGCCTCAGAAAGTAGATTGCCCTTTATTAAATATATGTACATATTAAAACTATAAATCTAAACATGCAGAGAGAGGTGGTAAAAAATACATCCACCAACAATTGCAACAATGACTAGACTGTACAAGAAATAACCTGAACTACATTCCACACCTCAGTTACCAGTTATAAACATTTCCAAATCATCTCTACTCTCACAGAACTGTAAAAGCAGATGCAACAAGAACCACCAGCATTTATGCCAAGCACTGCAGTGTCATCAGTACTTTTTGTTTTCTATGTAGGGAAACCAGATCTTACTGATTAGACGATCACCACTGCCTTCAACAAAACAGAAACTCCTAAAAGCAACAAAGAAACTGCAAACTGCTTTTCAGCTAAAACAACATGATCCTATTTAATCAACAAAAAGGAGACAAAAAGGCAGCACATGAGACACACAGGACTTAATGATGAATGTATCATTACTTCACTGCTCCACTTTTACCTGTGTTCTGCAGGAATTTCATGGCCAGTTCTGTAAATGTGAGACAGTAATGCTGTTCTGCTGGCATAAGGGCACCCACAAGTACACTGGAAAGTCTTGCCACAGACCTCTATATGCCGTTTCAAATACCATTCTGTGCCATAGGAGTTACTACATTTATCACATTTGTGCTTCTTTTCAGCATGCATTTTCATAAAGTGCTAGAATACACAAGGGAAAGTAAACATTAGCTTTCAGTGAAGATTGAAAAAAGAAAATCATGGTTAGGGGAGAAAATATCTGCAATTTTTTAGTTGCTAAGTAGCGCTGAAGTGTGGCATTAATTGTTTTTTTAAAGCGTTACTACAAATAAGTTTAAAGAAGTCAATAGAGAGAACACGAAGTTTGCAAATCTGCTGATGCTACAAGCATCTTAAAAACACAGATAAACATTTACCTATTCTAATGCCATTGAAGGTTTCCTGTGGACATCAATAAATCTATAGATCAACCTTGCCACAAGAGCACAGTAAGTCTATGCTGCAACATGTGCACACTCCTGAAGATCTACAACTGAGCAAACAATCTTAAGTTGTGCAGGTCAACACCAGAACAAACATCAGAATTTCTCCTTCTCATTTATGGCACCAAGGGCTTGCCACTCAGCTCCTACAGGGTCCCCGTCTCAGCACAGGTAACCAACTGCAGCACAGTGCTCTTGGTGCTCACTAATGCAGAAACAAATCTTGTATGTTTTCTTAAACAGGTTAACTAGAAAACAAATGCATTTTGATACCAAAGCAGAGAAAAGCTCTTAAACCTTGACCACTTGAAAAAGCAGTTAAAAGCATCAGCCACAGTTTAAACCTTCATCAGTTGCTACTGTGACTTTCCCCCCCCACCTCTTTAATCTTACTCCATCTATTGAATTTGTGGGGAGAGGCTCTGATCTAGTTTAGAAGAACATGACATCTGTCTGATCAGAAGGCTCAAGTCTTCTAATATCAACATGCAAACATGCAAACTCATGAATCACATGTGCACTTGGAGCTGCTGCATACAGTTCTCTAATTCCTGCCTATGTGCTGAGAGATTATGCTCATATCCATATGCAAAAGTGCACACTTGGAGTAGAGACAAGACTAAATCAGTGTGAAATACTTCAGGAAACAGGAATACCTGTTTTACAAGAGAAAATTGGGAAAATGGTCTGTTTGGTCCTCTAGGGCAGCCTTCAATAGGACAGCAGTAGAATTTCTGTGAAGTTTTCAAACCCTTCCTTATTGGTGCATTAAGTTTTCCATCCTGAAAAAGAACCAGTTGAGAAGTTGACAATTCTACAAGTCTGCATATTCAAGACAATATTCAGAATACACATCAACTATGCCTCATTGAGTTTACACATCTCAATGAGTTGGAGGCACTTTCCTATTTGAAAGTTCAAAGGGAGTTTTTTCCCTGTGTGGATGCCACTTTGCAAAGATCCCATCAAAATTACCAGGTGCAATTACAACAAGCTCTATGGAGTAGTGGTACTCTACTATTTACTTTTACCAAGACACTCCTGTCCCATGTTTCCTGTTATTTGAGCAAAAAAAAAAAAAAAGTCCATACAGATACTACCCTGACTGCTGATTCAATGTGGTTTTACTTGTTAGCAGCACAGTATGTGAAGCTCCATTAAGATTAGTCACTGAAACACAACACTTCCTTGATACTGGAAGCACTGTTAGCACTATTCAGAGTTTACTTGTAATAAAATGAAAAATGCCAAGTATGCTCTGACACTTGATTTAGATAATAAACCAAATTTCACTGAAGTCTATGAAACAACTGGTATGCTAATTCTGACTCTCCAAACACTAAATGACCAATCTATCCAGGCTTTCCATGGGAGCTATCTCACTGACCCTCACAAACACACAGAAGAAAGCAATACAACTTGCTCAAAGATGACCTCATAACTACACATAAGAAGGACACTGTGCAGATTGTTCAACCACATAGAACCCCTTCCTACTGAGGATACAGGCATGGAAACCAGACAAGACATATACCTCTAGACATACCCTATCTGAAAGGGTCTCAGTGGAAGCATCAGGCATCTGTATATAAGCAAAAAAAGTGAACTATTTAAAATCTGATGCTCAGAGTAGCTGTGAGCTACTTCCATCCTGAGACTGAATCAGAGGCCAAACAGTCTCTAGAGTCTGGAGTTACAGAGTTACTGTAGTCCATGGTGGCATCCCCAAGATTATTTTTCAGGTAAGAAATGGGACCATGCCCTGTTTGAATTCTGCACCTGATTTTCCTTAGCATGAAGACAGCGAGCACAGTCAGTAGTGGAAGGCTGATTTCACACCAGACACTCCCTAACTACCTCTCTGGGCAGATCTCCAGCTGGTTGTGTTTACACAGGTTACACCAAACACAGAGAATGTACAAAGCACAACAGTCTCCTCCCAGTATGAAGCAAACAAAGCATGTACCTCAGCTGCCAGGGCCCAAAGGGCTTCACTGCTCACACCCCCACTTCTTACCCACCTGCAGTTACTCACAACCCAACAATGCTGTCCTCAGCCACTCATGCCTTGCTTTTGAAGTCCTCATTTACACCTCAGGAAGCTGGGGAGGGGGATATTTCAATGATTTTGTTTTCTCTCAAATCATCTCTTAAGCTAAGATACTTTGTAAAATGTAATCCCTTCAAGCAATATTTCAGTTATATTTCCACACACTACTACTTGCTGACATTGCCACAAGTTCATTTTTATTAATGACATACCAGACTCAAGCAACATTTAGAGCCTCTTGACCAAAATGATCAACCACCACACCTAGAAAACCTGGAATAAGTCTCTAAAAAGGGAGTTTTCATGTAACATTCTAACCTTCCAAGTACCTTTATGCACAGCAGTTTTCCCTGTGGACAGCCCATTCATAAACAGGCCTGTTCTATCTCTGCTAAATCATCACTGTGACTATTGTACTTCCCAGAGCCACTGCCCTAAACAGGAACATGACACAAAGAAATCTAGCTGTTCCAGCCCCAATTCCACTTTTTAACCCTGACTTCACAGAAAACATTTTCATCACATGTCAAAGTCCTCAGGAGAAAAGATGATCTGTCTCTAAGTCAAAGCTATGCTTGGCCTCTCCCACTGCAGATGATACCAATAAGCTGAGTAACAAGCAATTAGGGTTATTTATTCCTAAATAAAGGTTATTAAGTGTATTATATTTAACATCAGAACCCAACAACTAACAGGGCAATATGGGAACCATGTCAGCCACTTAACAGGTAGACCACAGTAAAATTATTTATAACTACTGAAATACTAAGGTATAGAATAATACCAAGGGTTTAAAAGCTTTAGAGACACCAGTAAGATGCTTTTTTACCAGCTGGAACATAGCCTTTAGAGACCACAACGCATTAGTTGTGACAAGCTGAGAGATACTCTACACATACAAGATACTGTATATGGACAGTAATATTGTTTTGACTTATCTCAAGTCCTCCAGACTCTAATCTTGCATCTTCTCAAAGCCCACCTGGCCAGTCCTGTTTCAGACATCCTCACAGCTCCCTTCCTTACCTATCTGATCTTATGTCCCATGTTTCTACAACATTCACCCACCAAAATTATTGGTAGATATTGGTCCAACAAATTTCTCCCAATGCAGACACTTGCACTGTAAGGAACATTGACGTGGCTTGTGACAACAACTCAGAAAACAGAATTAACAGTCCTTGCTACAGACTTAGTCAAGGTGAACTTAGTGACGTCTTGCTTTGCTGCCCCAGAAAGGCTTACTCCAAAGGATTAATTTTAAATTATGTTGCAGTAGACTGTAGTCAACTATATAAAACATGGGGGGGTTTGCAGCAGAAGCTCAGTCATTTCTTTACTAAATAGGACATGGAAAGAAATGCATTTATTCTTATTATTATTGTGGTAGTGCAGTATTTGAGTAACATACCCCAAGGGGATGCTATCTTTTTCAGCTCACACTGGCTACAGCCTCTCTGTTATCAAAGGAACCCACAGAATCCTCTCCTTTACATGAACTCTTCTAGATTCATCTTAAAGTACATAGAAGTAGTTTCCCTTCTTCCCATAAAATAATACAGAAAAAAGACCAAAACATTAAAATAAAAATTTCAAGTCATATTAAGTGTCTATTTTTATCATCTGCTCTCATTTTTTTCCTCTGTCAAGAAGCCCATAAATAAAAATTTATATATCGACACTTTTTATCTTCCTTTTTTAGGCCAAACAAGCCAAATTCTTCTAATTTCCCTTTGTCAGAAACACTTGCCATTCATCACCCTTAGCAGTTATTTTCTACACATCTTCTGGGTTTATTTAAACTTATTTGAATCAGATTCTTATCCTACTGACATAGAATATCCCCCTGCCATATTTTAGGATTGTCCTTCTCACAGCAGCTTTACCATAAATGCTCATTTGTGTACGACCAAATTGTTTTGCAAGTGTTTCCCACCTCAGATTATTTCTGTTACAAATCAGAGCTGATCAAACTGTTCGCACTTCACAAGACTAAAATGTACTGCTGCACTTGAGTCTGTTTTTACAGGCTAATCTCCATGTAAATGTCCTTCCTTTGCCACCGCAATCCCTCATGGGTTTTGGTACCAAAACATCCTACTGGTGCTACTTTTATTAATGAAAATCAACCAACTCATTCTCCTTTCTCTTCAGGAGTACTATGTTCTCTCCTTCCCCAACAGCTTCTTACCATCTCATTTGCAAAGTTGCCTCTCCACTAATTTTCTATTTCACTAATAAATGCAATCTACTAAATTCTTTTTATCTGGGGAATCAGCTACCTCTTAAAAGGGAATAATACTAAGATTAAAATATTTAACCTCTCTTAAGCCTCAACAGTATTTTAGTCTCAATTACAATGCCCTTGAAACAAATCAAGAAGTTTCTGAAAATCTGCATCCATCCACTTTTCAGTATTTATTCCAAGCTATCTCAAGATTCAGTAATTAGGTGCATGGAGTATGCTGTAATTCTACAAGGCACTGGTGGCTAATATCAAGTTGGGTGAGAAAGCAGCATTTCCTCACCCATTGTACCCTAAATTTTGTAACTCACCAGCGGCAGTGCACGCTCAGAGCATCAGCTCACAACCAAAATTACTCTGCTGACCTGAAAGAACACTTTGAACTTCTGCTGTACCTCCCCCCACACCAACATGTGAGATCTAACACCTGACACACAGTAAAGTAGTTGTGCATATAGGAAATGAAATTAAACCATCCCAGAGACAGGAGACAGCAAGTAAACTTGACAGTGTTTGCTTTTGTTCCTCACCAACGAGCACGTGTGACCCACACTTGACTCTCTCTGGAGCCATTTCACAAAACAGGGATGTTTATTGTTCACCCACTGACGCTGCACTTTCAGAATGCAGCTATGAATGCTGCACTTGAAGTTTTCCAGGAATACAATTTGTCCTTGCACACTTGGCATTATGATTTTGGGAAAAACAAAGATATCTCTCCAAAAGGCCCACTCTCAATGTGTGCCTGCTGAACTGTGGTTCTCCTCCCCCCTAGCACATGCTTAGCTCAGGAGTATTATGGAAATGAGGGCTTGTTTCCAAAATGGCATCCATCTGTTTTGCTGGGTTTTTTTAGCTCAGACATTTAAAAAAAACCAAACAAAACCCCAGCATAACAGCCCTCGGTGTTGGGATGGAGATGGTTTGCCAGCTGATAAGGTTAGGAAATGCTGCATGTTTGCACAGCACCTCACAAGTGGGGCTTTAAAGTCTTACTGCAGAAAGATTGGTGATAAGCAAGTAAAACAACAGAAGCTGAGTCCCAAAGAACTCTTAGCTACCGTGGTATGTTTACAAAAATGTGCAAAATTGGTTATTTCTGTAAGTAATTTTAGAGGAATCCTCAACACAACTGGTCAGCCCATCCCCACACAGACTTGTGTATTTATACATGGACCTGCAGGGACCTTTCACAAAGGGATATTTAAACAAGAGACAATGACAAACACTTCATTATTCCCATCCGGAATCACAGAATGGTTTGGGTTGGACGGGGACCTTGAACACCATCTTGTTCCATCCCCATGCCATGGGCAGGGTCACCTTCCACCATCCCAGGCTGCTCCAAGCCCGTCCAACCTGGCCTTGGACATTTCCAGAGATGGGGCAGCCACAGCTTCGGTGGAGAATCTGTGCCAGGGCCTTCCCACCCTCACACTGCAGAACTTCTTCCTAATACCCAACCTAAACCTACTCTCTTTCATTTGAACCCACTGCCCTTGTCCTGCCACTCCAGACTCTTGTCCCCATCCTTCCTGCGAGTTCCCTTCAGGTACTAGAAGGCCTCAATTAGGTCACCCCACAACACCCCCTTTTCTAGGCTGAACAATCCCAATTGTCTCAGAATCTCTCGGAAGAATCCCAATTCTTCTCAGGGTGAGGAATCACGCCCCCGCTCAGTCTCACTACGAACCAAACCCCAGCACAGCCAACACCGCAGCCGCCCCCCGGCCCCGGACCCGAGCCGGCCGCAGGCCCCGGGGCGGAACACGGCGCTGCGCCACGGCAGAGCCCCGCAACCACGGGGAGGGGCCGAGCGGGACGGGGCGGCGGGGCCGGCCCGGCCTCACGGCGGTACCTGGAGCGGGTGCGCCTTGCTGAGGTGCATGTTGAGGGCCGGGCTGTTGGGCAGCACCTTCCCGCAGCCGGGCACGGTGCACAGGATGTTGGTCCGCACTTGGGACAGCTCTGTCACCGAGGGCCGTACCAGCTCCCCGGCGGGCGGCACGTCCCTCACGGGCGCGGGGGGCCGCCCCAAGCCCCCGCCACGCCGCCCGGCCGCCGCCGCCATGTTGCTGTCAGCTGCTCGGGCCCCGCTCCGCTTCCGGGGGCGGCGGCCAATCGGCGGCGGGGGCGCTGAATATTCATGAGGCACGTGGCGCGGCCCCGCCCCCGCCCGCCAGCGCCCCGCGGCGGCGGCTGCGAGCGGTGCGGCCGAGCGCGGGCCCGTGCGCGCTCCCGCGGCACAAAGCGCGCACACCGCGCACCGGGAGCACCGGGACACGCGGGGGGAGCGGCGAGTGGCGGCCCGGGCACGGCCCCCACCCCTGCACACCGCTCGGGCGGCTCCGCTGCACGGCTCGGGGGCTGCGGTTATCGTGCTGCAGCGGAAAGTGGAGAGGCAGGCACTGACTGATCAGTGCCGGGACACGAGGGAATGGCCCAGCTCTGGCGGGACAGTGAGGCTGGGTATTAGGAAAAGGTTCTTCACCCAGAGTGTAGTCGAATATAAGACAAGGCTCCCCTGGGAAGTGGCCACAGCAGCAGCCTGACAGCACTCCAGGAGCATCTGGAAAACATTCTTAGTCACAGGTTGGGATTTGACTTGTGGGTCCCTTTCCAACTCAGAATATTCCATTATTTCCTGATACTGGATTCACCAACACAATGCACAGATTTTTCCCCTACAGCTGGTCAGGTTAAGGGAAGAGATGAACACCATTTATTGGTAAGAGTTATGCCATAGGTGTATCCCCAGGATGTGTGCTCCTCCTGCAGCCCCTCTGCCCTCAGCTGCAGGTGTTCTGCTGCTTGGGGTCAGCACAGAATAGTTTGCATTGAAAGGGACCTTAAAACATCTTTTGTTCCAACCCCAATCTTCCAACTTGCTGGAAGAGACCAACTGGAATGGGGAAGACAAGACTGGTCTCCACACTGCCCCTTTGCCTTACCTTCTCCTCACCTCCTCGATGGGGACACCTGCTCGGCAAGAAGGAACCCCAAAGTTGCAGATGTTTCCTGACAAGTTAATAAATGCTCACCTCCTTGCCTGGAAATGCTGTGCAGTTCCTGGAATATCCCTGCTTACAGAAGGTTAGAGATAAAACATCTCTGAAAATCAGAGATACCAAACAGGGGATGTTAAAAGGGGGATGCAGACTGTCTTTCCCAGAAACAAGAGGCAGTAGGCCAGGCACTCACTGTGTTCTAGAGCACTTGGGAACTTTATGGTAAATCACTGCCATCTCAGGCATTTAGGTTATTTGGGAAAGCACATTATGAAGAACAAGTTGCACAGAGCTAAATGCATGCTGGAATCTTAATGGATCTGAATCCTGGAAGTATGGTGACATGTTAAGAGCCAACTCTTAATGTCTATCACACCAAACCTGGAATTCTTCCAGAATCCTAACATTATGTTAAGTATTTTGTCAAATCAACATTTAAATCACACAGGTGGAATTCCTAAAATCCATACCACTTGCAGATAGTCCCAAATCTCTTTTCATGTATGAGTTATAGAGGTGCTGAAAACCAAAACAAACCAAAAATCAGTATATGATAAGTAACATTTTCAAGTCAGGCCAAACAAACTTTTATGAGAAGACTTAATTTACAGTCTAAAAAACATGCCCTACA